>NC_060143.1:487776124-488079154 GCF_021461385.2 Schistocerca piceifrons | reverse complement strand
TCGAACACTTTTTCTAGGCTGCCGAATCCTATAAACGTGTCTTCCATCGTTTATGAACCGCAATATCAGAAATGAGACTCTGCTGGCTTTATCTTCCCAAAAGCCAAAATAATCGTCATCTAACAGATCATCAATGTACATATTATCCTTGTCAGCAACGTGGATTCATCAGAAGTTCATCTGATTGAGCGAAAGTTCTCGCATTTGTATGCCAGTGCTATCTCTATTACTGTGTGGATGTTATTTTCCCAGAAGACCCAAGGTATGTCTCCAGTCTCGTGCATTCAACACACCACCTCGGTCGCCACTTAATCCAGTGAGCTTAGAAATTCCAGGTTATTGGGTCTTCGAAAGCTCTGTTAAACTGTAATGCTGGATCCCCTGTGTCATACACATCGATTGCCTTTCTTTTTCTATGACATCATAAGACAAGCCATCCTCATGGCAGAGACCTTCAATGTACTCTTTACAGCCTTCCTATCTCTCTCTTGTGTTCGTAGCAATGCAATTTGCATTGCACTCTTAATGTCGACTCGCTTCGTTTTTTCACTAAAGGTTGCCTGGACATTTCTGCATTTCGAATTTGTCTATCAATGTACCATTTCTTCTTCGAAATCTTCTCCCTTTTCCTGCAGGGATTTGGTCTTTGCTTTGCCGCACTTCTTATTCCTTTCATTTCAAAACGCCTTTTCTTTCCCATGCTCCCGGAATTCCCTTAAAATATTAGTACTTCTATCTTTCGTCGATCGTTTGACCTAAGGTTTCTTGCTTGTTTCTTTCCACGTATCAATGTCTTTGTATCCATCGTAGGTGATTGCCTATTTTAGAGATGTCCATCTCTCATTAGCTGAACTACATGCCTGGTATTCATTATCGCAGTAACTACGTACTTAGCGAACTTGACAAACGTGTCACGATTCCTCAGTACTTCCGTATTCCACTTGCGTCCACACTGATCTTTCCGGACGATTCTTTTTGACTTAGGTGTACCCTTCATCACTACTAAATTGTTAGCACTGTCTAAATTTGTCACTGGGTACTCCTTACAATCCCAAATCTGATTTCGTAATCTCTGTGTTACGATGTTCGTCTGGCCAGAAATCGTTATCACAAGCTGCCACATAATCGCGGATAAAAACTGTGTTCCGTGAGGTGTAGAATTCCTTTCCGTTCCAGTCTACCATTGCAAATACTTTTTTGTCCTCAGAGTACCGATTCCGGTCAGTGGTGACTATCTTCAGGTTTGTATGCAATGTATCTTAATATAATAAAACCACGATGGCATAATCAAGAAATAGGCGACCTTGAGTACTATTAACGATAATGGAACGTACTACGCCACACTGCTGGCAGAAGCATATTGTTGAGTAGACGTATCGTTAGCCACATTCGACGATGCCTAGATGGATGCATTTCTTGACGATGCCACTCTGGCTTTATTATTTTAAGACATGATGTGAACAGTTATAAAGATGGTCACTATTGAATGAAATAGATTGTGAGAGTTGTGGAGGACAACTTTCCTTTTGCGATTATATACTGCAGTAAAAGAAATTAATTCTAGCATCCTGTCTGTCTGTTCATCTTTCCATTGCACTTCACTGACCCCCCCCCCCCCCCCCCCCCCCGTTACCATATATCAAGACTGAGTTTTTGCTTTTTCTAGCTTCCGTGCCACGTTCAAACATATGAAATTACGCATTCTGAATCCTTGTATATTCAATCTTGTTCTGACAACTACCTCCCTCTTAGTAGCCCCGTTCCGATTATCTGAGTAGGGGGACTAATTCGTAATCTTTTGCCAGTGGAGAGATCATCAAGACATTATTTCAGTTAGTGGCCATATGTCTTATGGATATACCTTATGCATCTTTAATGTATAGGTTTCCATTGCCTTGTCCGTTAATCATTGCAGATTCTTCCGTCTCTTAAGGTCAGCTTCCCACATCAAAAGAAAGAGGTTGTCCTGAAACTCAGTCCATCCCTCCACCCATTTTGACAAAACGAACGAGGGTGACCCCTTATGCCGGAAGTCTTCGTCTGCCATTGCAGTTGACATTTTTTTTAGAATTTAAGCAGAGGTTTCACACGAACCGGGGAACCACGCCGTTTTTATTAGTAGTCAAAGACATCTCTAGACCACGCTGAAATGTTTAGACTAAATATTTGAGGATTTTGGATTTGAGAGATGAAGAGACTATACTGAAGAGCAAGTCATGGCGGCCCATTTCAGACAAGTTAGAAGACTTGTGGGCAAAAATCTGCACTTGACAGGACTGTGTAAGGCACTGCAAAAACATGTCCAGTCTCTTTCGAGGCGGGTAATAGGCTGATAGGCTCCACGAAGGTGGTAAACTGACACCTCTGGTCGAACTTTTATGGACTATGAATATTCTTTGTGAATTTGTAGTGTAGGTAAAGTGAGGGCTTCTATGAGGGGGAGGACTCATCCGATGACGTGATGGAAGAAGAGGCAGGAGTCGATAGGGAGGACCAGGATTTAGAAGAGCTTTGGAAGACTTAAAACGAAATAAGGCAGAAGGGATAGAGAACATTCCATTGGAATTTCTAAAATCATTGTGACCAGCGGCAACAAAACGTTGATTCACGTTGGTATGTAGAATGAATGATTGTGGCAAATACCATCTTTCTTCCGGAGAAATATCATCCACACAATGTACACGTTTGCAAGAGCCGACAACTGCGAGAGTTATCGCAAAATCAGTTTAACAAGCCATGCACCCAAGCTGCTGACAATAATAATATAAAGAAGAATGGAAAATAAAAGTGAGTATCTGCTAGATGACGATCAGTTTGGCTTTAGGAAAGGTAAAGGCAGCAGAGAGACATTGCGTTGATAACGGAAGCAAGACTGAAGAAAAATCAAAACACGTTCATAGGATTTGTCGACGTGGAAAAAGCGTTCGACAAGACGTTCTAAATCACGAGGAAAATAAGGTAAGCTATAGGGAAAGACGGATAATATACAATATGTGCAAGAACCAAGAGGGAACATTGAGAGTGGAAGACCAACACGTAAGTGCGGGGATTTAAAAAGGGTGCGACTCAGGAATGTAGTCTTTCTCCCATACTGTTGAATCCATATATCGAAGATGCGATGACGGAAATAAAAAGGTTCAAGAGCTGGATTAAAATTCAAGGTGAAAGGATATCAGTGTTAAGATTCGCTGATGACACTGCTGCGCTCAGTGAAAGTGAAGAAGTATTATAGGATGTGCTGAATGGAACGAAGAGTTTAATGAGTACAAAATACGGATTGAGAGTAAATCGAAGAAAGAAGAAAGTAATTAGAAGTAGCGGAAATGAGAGCAGCGAGACACTTGATGTCAGAATTGGGGGTCATTAAACTGATGCAGTTAAAGAATTCTGTTACCTTGGCAGCAACATAGCACGAACGGCATTCCTGGCCAAGAGAAGTTTACTGGTATCAAAGATAGACCTTAATTTGGGGAAGAAATTTCTGAGAATGTACGTTTCGAGAACAGAATTGTATTGCAGAATAGCATGGAATTTCGGGAAATGGGGACAGAAAAGAATCGAAGCAATTGAGATTTGGTGCTACAGAAGAATGTTGAAAATTAAGTGGACTGTTAAGATAAGGAATGAGCAGGTTTCCGCAGAATAGGCGAGGAAAGTATTATATGGAAAACACCGACAAGAAGAAGGGACAGGATGAGAGGACATACGTTAACACATCAGAGAAAATCTTCCAAGGTGCTAGAGGTAGCTGTACAGGGTAAAAACTGTGAAGGAAGACAAAGAGTATGGATACATCCAACAACTAATTTAGGACATAGGGATACTGCTGCACCAATGATGCTACAGGATATAGTAGAGTAAAAGAGGATAAATGTAAAGTGAGTATATGAGCTCTTAGTGTTTTGGAATAACCAGCACTTCAGCGAATGACAGAGTTCCAAAGTCACTGATTAAATCTGTCGTGATCTATGCAGAGAATAGTCTCTGCATGTCCATCTTTTCAGAGATGGTTACGGGACGCGGCTGTTCGGTACAGGATGACAAGTTAAACACCTTTCAGCCGTCCAATTTCCAAACTGTTATTTTATTTGTCTACCAGTTTCGGTGACTTACTGCGCCATATTCAAGCCCCTGACTGACTTGTAGGAAGATTCCAACTTTGGTTCCGGTGAAAGCAAGGGCCAGCATTCAAATACTGGTATCTGTAGATTTCTGTCTGATTCAGCGATCATTTCTGTGGTGTCACCGCCAGACACCACACTTTCTAGGTGGTAGCCTTTAAATCGGCAGCAGTCCGTTAGTATACGTCGGTCCCGCGTGTCGCCACTATCAGTGATTGCAGACCGAGCGCCGCCACACGGCAGGTCTAGAGAGACTTCCTAGCACTCGCCCCAGTTGTACAGCCGACTTTTCTACCGATGGTTCACTGCCTACTTACGTTCTCATTTGCCGAAACGATAGTTTAGCATAGCCTTCAGCTGCGTCATTTGCTACGACCTAGCAAGGCGCCATATTCAGTTACTATTGATATTGTGAATCATGTACCGTCAAGAGCGACGTTCATCATTAATGGATTAAAGTTAAGTATTCCACCAGCTACGTCCGTTTTTCTAAATTCTAATTTCCTTGTCCTGCTCCAGACCTCACGCCAGCCTGCGTGAGCTAAAACGCGTGCCTTTCGGCCTCCTCTAGTAACAAGGTGTTGGCTCTTCTGCCAACCACAACAACTTCAACCATCATCTGCCGACTCATTAATCTACAGATACCAGTATTTGAATGCTGGCCCCTATTTTGAACGGAACTGAGGTTTTTATATTCCTACACGTCGGTCAGGTGGCCTGAAGATAGCGTGGAAATTAGACCACTGAAAGAAGTTTGATTTGACATCCTTTACAGTGAATGGTTTGCTACTGTGTGTTAGTGAAAGATAGTGACTGACCTCTTGGAAGGTGGCCCTGGAGAGCTCGATGAGCTTGCCCACTCTGATGCAGAGGGGTTGCTCGGCGCGCGTCATCAACACCCGGAGGGACCTCTTGAACCGCTGGTCGGCGTCTGGCCAGCCGCAACTGTAAGCGGAGTCGGCGAGCCTGTCGCTCTGGAACATGGCAGACACACAGCTATACGCTGTGGAGCCAGCAGCTAGGTGGTATGTTGCTTCTGAACGACAAATAATATTAATCGAGGAGTCTACAGTTCACAATCCAACATCACACACAAACAGTAACAAGGAATACATCACTTCACCCCACAAACGCCTTCCGGAAAGAGGGTGGCGGTACTTAATGTGACATAAAGAGTCCATAAGTAGGCTTACCGATATTCGGTCTCCTCGCACACCTGTGTCGGAAGAAACAGGAATACACCCTGAGGAAGGCTTCTTGCAATATTCGCCGAAACGTCGGAATTTTATAGTTGACAATGCTTTTCTAAACCCAGAAGAATTTTTGTTGACGGCCGCGGAAGCCCACGCTTACAGGAAACAGAAAAGTGGTAGTATTTTGTTGTTGTTGTGGTCTTCAGTCCTGAGACTGGTTTGATGCAGCTCTCCATGCTACCCTATCCTGTGCAAGCTACTTCATCTCCCAGTAACTACTGCAACCTACATCCTTCTGAATCTGCTTAGTGTATTCATCTCTTGGTCTCCCTCTACGATATTTTACCCTCCACGCTGCCCTCCAATACTAAATTGGTGATCCCTTGATGCCTCAGAACATGTCCTACCAACCGATCCCTTCTTCTAGTCAAGTTGTGCCACAAACTTCTCTTCTCCCCAATCCTATTCAACACCTCTTCATTAGTTGGGTGATCTACCCATCTAATCTTCAGAATAATTGAGCGTTTGGTATCGCTGGCCGGGAGGCCCCTTACGGGGCAGGTCCGACCGCCTTGGTGCAGGTCTTATTACATTCGATGCCACACTGGGCGACCTGCGCGACGGATAGGGATGTGTGTATGTGTATATTCTGAAGCGGCGAGTGAAAATTTGTACCAAGGGCGGGAAGCAAACACGGGTCCCTTGCTTACGAGGCAGGTGCGTTAGCTTCTAAGCTACCTTCGCACAGCGGCTACCACAACTACACGGATTATTCTGGCATGGATCCCTGCTCGATCCAAATTCTCACTGTCGACCCAGTCTAATTTAAATTCCCCCTTACGCAGGAACAGAACTGTCGAGGCTCTCCATGTTCTGGACTGGCACCTCAGCATCAAATGTAAATGAGGGATCCTGCCTGAAATCCATTTGGAGGTACTTATACATATGAAATGATACAATTTCAGATACTTTACTGGCCTCATACAGATATAATTTTATGTATGTACACTGAAGCTGCGAGTGAAAAAATACGGAAACATCACAAACACATTACCATGTCTAATACGGTGCTGACGTTCAAAATAGCTTGCAGTCCTCTCGGAATGGAAAAACGCATCCTGCAAAGTATTCAAAGAACTCTCATACCATTATTTCCGCAAAATAGTGGCAAGCTCACGTAACAACGATGCAGGTGTATAGCGCTCACCAACCCTTCTCCCCGAAGTGTACCAAATGTTCAAATGTATTTGAAATCTTATGGGACTTAACTGCTAAGGTCATCAGACCCTAAGCTAACACACTACTTAACTTAAATTATCTTAAGGACAAACACACACACCCATGCCAGAGGGAGGACTCGAACTTCCGCCGGGATCAGCCGCACAGTCCATGGCTGCAGCGCCTAAGACCGCTCGGCTAATCCCGCGTGGCGAAGTGTACCACAAAGGGTCAATGAATAATATTGAGATATGCTTATTGTGGTGGCCAGGGGAGATGCAACAGTTCATCCCGTGCTCACAAAAGCAGTTGTGGACAATGCGAGTTGCGTGAACAAGTGCCCAGTCGTCTTGGAACACAGCATCTTTCGGGAGCAAACATTGTACTGTGGGATGATCCTGATCAGAAGAAAATGGTTACATAATTTTTCGCAGTAATACAGGGTGAGAACAAAGTCTTGCCTTGATTATAAACATTTATAGCAGAATAACCGTTTGACATAATAAGTTACATTTGATCCCGTTACATAGGTTAGTGTTACTAGTTGCTGTGACCAATAGATGGCGCTAGTGCTCCACAACACTTACGCGCTCTGTTAGGTCACGTTAGTTGCTGGCGAAATGCCGTCGAACCAGGAGAAAGCACAATGTGTGCTTTGGTTTCACGAAACGCAATCGCCCATCAGTGATCTGCGTAAATTTCGGGCGTCTTATGGACGCAGCCCTCCTGACGTTAAATCAGTAAAGTGATGGTATGCAAAGTTTAATGAAATGGGCAGTTTTGAAGATCGTCCTCGAAGTGGCAGGCCTCGTGTGTGTGATGTAACTGTTGATCGTGTTCGGCAGTCGTTTGAACGGAGTCCGTCTAAATCAGGGCTTAACAACCGGCCGGTTTTGAGCGCGAGTACTCGCGTCTGCTTAGGCACGTGCTCGCGAGCAGCTGCAAGTTCGTTGAGTAGGGAGGGAGGGGAGTGAGGGGAAATGAGCGCGCACGTTTGAATAGGGCCGCAGCGTGCCTATTGAATTCGCGTCGACTGTGTAACGTTTAAAGTACTACGATCAGCTCTAACAGTCACTTTGCTGGTTAAGAATCATGTCAAGTCGCCGTTGTGTAACCCCAACCATGCTTTCGCAGTTCAACCCCCATTGGGAGGAATTGTATCTGTTTACAGAAAAAGATGGTGTTGCAAAATGTTTAGTATGTCACAAAACGCTGAATTCTTTGAGGAAATTCAATTTGCAGCGACATTATATGTCGTACCACGCGAAAGACTACGGAAGTGGAAAATGTGATGGACCAGATCGTGCACAGGAAGCTATTAAACTTAAAAGGAAGCTATCCGAAGAAGATCTGTACGACGAAGAAAAATCAACTGAGGCAGCTCTCAGAGCTAGTTACAAAATTGCTTTGCTTTTAGCAAAATCCCTGCGCCCCTTCACTGATGGCGATTTAATAAAAGAATGTTTGGTAGTTGCAGCGGAACATTTGTGTCCATCTCAAGTTGAACAATTTCGGATTGTGCCATTATCTAACATGACCATTATGCGTCGCATAGAGGACATGGCAGACGACGTCCAGAGCCAGCTTGCAGATATCTGTAAAGATTTTATGGCGTATTCTCTAGCTCTGGACGAAAGTGTTGATATCACTGGAATAGCGCAGCTTGCCATATTTATTAGAGGTGTTAACAGAGATCTTCAGGTGAGGGAGGAGCTCCTCGATGTAGTAGCCATGAAGAACACTACAACCGGAGGTGATGTTTTAAGTAGTGTTGAAGAAAGCGTTGAAAATATAGGGTTGTCGTGGAATTCTTCAGTTTCAGTGTCTACAGACGGTGCACCAGCGATGACAGGGAAAAAATCAGGTTTCGTTGCGCTGTTGGAGGAGAAAATGGAAAAACTGACCATGCCGAATGAAGTAAGGGGCGTTCACTGTGTGATTCACCAGGAAAACTTGTGTGCAAAGAGTATCACTCTAAAAAATGTGATGAGTGTTGTTCGTACAACCAATTATATAAGGAAGCATGATCTACAACACAGGCAATTTAAAAGCTTTCTTGAGGATGTAGAAAGCCAGTATGGTAGCCTGCCTTAGTACAGCGAGGTCCGCTGGCTTAGTCGTGGCGAATTATTAAATCGATTTTTTTGCCTATTAGATGAGATAAATATGTTAATGGAAATAAATAACATATGTGTTCCTGAATTGAGAGAGCCTTCATGGAAATGTGATCTCACGTTCTTAGCAGATTTAACTAGTCATCTCAATGCTTTGAACATTTCACTACAAGGTAAAGATCTACTAATTACTCATTTCATAGATCGAATACGACTTTTGAAATGAAATTGACACTTTGGGTGAGTCAGCTGGAAACAGGAAATCTAGCTCATTTTCCTAAATTATCATCCATGCAAGATGTTCACAAAGACTGTGAACGTTATTCACATAGTTTAGTTGCCCTTAAGGAAGAATTTGATCAACGCTTTCAGGATCTGACAGCACTAGACAGTGGTTTTGATCTGTTCTCCTCTCCATATTCAGCGAATATTGAAAACATTCGTCCTGAGCTGCAACTAGAAATTATTGACCTGCAATGTGACAGAGAATACAGAGACAAATTTCAGAACAAGAAAAACATTTTGGAATTCTACAGACACTTCCCTCTGGATAGACTTCCTCGTTTGCACAAACTGGCAGCTACAATAATATCAATGTTCGGTTCCACGTATGTTTGTGAACAACTGTTCTCTGCAATGAAATGTAACAAGACGCACCTGAGAAACGCATTGTCTGCTCGAAATTTAAACTGCACGCTGTGCCTAAAATGCACAATAACAATTACTCCAAATATAGACGCAATTGTAAAGGGCAAAAAGTACAAGATAACCGAGAATCCCACACTTCAGTGACACCTTTTTATGTGTAACAGTTCACAAATTGATACGAATGCAGAGGCGTACACTAAGCTAATAAAATTATGTGGCATGTGTACATTCTCCTTTATTTGTTTCATTTGTCACAGTAATAATTCGTGAGTGATTTCCCTGCAGGTGGCCGCGGATTTACATTGACTGGCGGCAGCTGTTGTGTGCCCCCCGTGACTCTCTCCACTCTCCGCTCTGATCCAGTAGTGGGGGTAGCGTGCTCGCGCTGCTCCGTGCTCGCGCCTTGCTGCCCACAGCTTGCTCCGTGAGCACGTGTGTTGTGAAGCCCTGGTCTAAACCAACTCGTTAAGCGTCACGTGAACTTCAAATACCGCAAGCAAGTGTGGTGAAGATTCTTCATGAAAGGCTTAGGTTGCATGCTTACAAAGTGCAAATCGTGCAGACCTTGCAACCGAATGATTTGCTGACACGTGCTGAATTTGCAACTGAGAAACTCAACAGGACTGATGGCGCTAACGATTACTTAAATCGCATATGCTTTACCGATTAATCCACCTTTCATGTCAGTGGAATGGTAAATGGGCATAATGTCCGTATACGGGGTTCAGAGTCTCCACATGCTACTGTACAGTTACAGTAAGACAGCAGAAAAGTAAATGTTTGGTGCGGCCTCATGCATAACAAGGTTTTTGGACCGTTTTTCTTCGCGGAAAAATCCACTACCGCTAACATCCCCACTGGGATCGGTGGATTATTGGAAGGAACGGTCCAACAACCTGGCCATCCCACTCTCCAGACATGACGCACCTTGACTTTTTTTCTGGGGCCCTATCAAGGACAGAGTATTCGTGACACCAGTTGCTGACGTCGACGAATTGAAGACTAGGATACAAACTGGTGTGGGTACTATGACAGAACACATGGACGAAACACCTGGCGGGAACTGGAATACTACCTCGACATTCTCCGAGCTACCAGTGGAGCACATGTTGAGGTTTACTAACGTAAGTGGTCTTAAAAAACTAGTAACACTAACCTATGTAACGGCATCAAATGTCAAATGGTTATTCTGTAATAAATTTTTATAATCAGGGTAAGACTTTGTGCTCACCCTGAATGTCATTGTAGGGTAACTATAGGGCCGTGGAATAATACGATATGGCTGTCCAAACATTACCGAATCCCCGCTAGGTTTCACTCTTGGAATGTGAACTTGGAGGGAAGCTGCATACAGAGTGCAACAAGATTCGTCCGACCAAATGACCGTCTTGCATTGCTCCATGGTCCAGCTTCTATGACTTCGGTACCACGTTTTCCTGTCATGGGAGTATGCATTTATAATAAGTGGTTTTGGGATTCCAGCTCCCCATCTTATGGAACTCAGCTCTGGTTGCTTTAATGCTGACACGTTTCACGAGATCTGCAGTGACATTTTCAGTCGTCGTCTTCTTATTTTTCTTGACAATCCTCTTCAGTAAACGTCCATGACGATCTCTCAACATACACCTTCTTCCGCCTTTTGACTTGTTGGATGTTCATTTTCCGCTTTCCCTGTACGCAATACAAATCTTTGGTACGGTGTCTCGTGGAACACCAGATACTTCAGCTACCATTGTTAAGGACGCCCTCATCATAGGAGCACCAACAATATGCTCACGCTCCAAATTACTTGGCTCCGACATACTGCACTTACAGCTACACAGAACATTATTCTCATCACGACTGACACCTACAACGTATTGACGACGTTAACAGCGCAACCTGCAGGCTTGGCTAATATCTGAATTTATTTTCAAACATTGATTTCTTGTGATGTTTCCATATTTTTGTCAAACCCCGGTATCTGTCATTGTAAAATTTCCTCATAGTTCAAATTCCATATACATTATGATAATTATGGGTTGACATAAGCTGCACAGAGTGCGGTGGTGCGCTATCTGTGGAAATGATGGAAAACCACCTCATGAGCGCCTACACTTTCGTAATAATCGGTATGTGGAATGGAAATAACTCTGTTAAAATCGAAACACTTTATTTCTGTTAACAGCACAACGTGCAGCAATATTCAGCAGTTGTGTAGTTCATTTTAGAGTGTTTGAGGGACAATGAATCAATACAGAAGACTGATGTATTTTCAAGGCCTGTGAGGGATCCACTTGTACGTGGAGGCAGATTTTGTAATATAATTCTTGAAAAATGACCTGAAACGATTGTCATATGTAGAAGAGATTGTATTTTTGACACCAGTGAACCAAAGATGTTGCCTGAGTGGCAGAATCGATTGTAAATAAGGGGCACGCGGAGCTCAGTAGCAGTTGCCGTTGCACTCTGTTATAGGTAGGATGTAAGACTTACAGCTAGTGGCTAGCTGCGTGAATTAAGTGTTGGTCTATGGACGCACCATAACACAGTTTTTATAAAGCGATGAATGATACTGTAACTCAAAGGTAAAGCAACTAGAACAAATATGTAAGGTAATGATGCAGCAACTCAATGTGGCTTTCGCTAATTTTTACAGTGCTGACTCTTGAAAGTAGGAACCAAGTGTTTCCCATCACATTTAATGTATAGGTTGATTAGATATACCCAATTTGTAACATTTTGTGTGTTTTGTAATCCTGATACAGAGGAGTTAAATTTTTGAATCTATTTTGTCAAACGATGTCAGACTTTTTGTCATGTACCAATCCAAGTGTTTTTAATTACGACAGTAAGTGAGAATTGTGGAACAGTTGAGAAGTTCACTGATTTTGAAGGTAATGTAAAATGTTTCATATCAGATTTTGTGAAGAAGAAACTTTATTTTGAATACAACTTTCAAACTGAAGCATTTGGTCTTAGGACATCCCCTTATCAGTATCTCATACTCTTCGATGTAGTGTTTGTTTGAGCCCAATGAATGTTTTGTTTAAAGAAATCATTTTTCAATCAGAGTCTGAAAAATATTGATGTGCCAGAATTAGAAAAGTGATAATGTTTATAACAGCTTCAATGCGGGCAGCATTGCACGGCACTGAGTCAATATCTGGTATTTTCACTGAACATTTGCAAGGTTATTCATTTATCAACCACTATCTACTGCTGTTATTTGTGTGAAGATATTTTACGGCCGCCATTGAACTTCGCTGTGCGAAGATCGAATATTTTCTATGGCTACTGTGGAGAGAACAGAATACTAAGATTACATCCGTTGCGACTCTAGAGCTAAGGAAAATTTATTTCATTGTTTATTTGCATAGGGAATTTTATCAGTTTGTTGCACAGGGCCATAGAACTCGGTGCTCAAGAGACTGGGTACATTTCAGAGGAATTGATTTCATTACGAAAAATGCGTATTAGTTTTGCAGAATAAGTCATTTGCTCAGCAAAACATCACACAGTAAATTTACATGACACTAACATTACACATTTTAAATTGATTAGCAAACAAACAAACAAAAACACAAGTCTTTTCTAAAGAACGATACAGGCTGTTGTTCATGTTTTACTTAAATTTAAAGTATTTGTTCTGATGTCCTCTTGAAGCTGCGTCACTAAGCGGTTGTTTAGCTAAATCAAATCAAATGGCTCTGAGCACTACGGGACTTAACTTCTGAGGTCATAAGTCCCCTAGAACTTAGAACTACTTAAACCCAACTAACGTAAGGACATCACACACATCCATACCCGAGACAGGATTCGAACCGGCGACCGTAGCGGTCGCGCGGTTCCAGACTGTAGTGCCTAGAACCGCTCGGCCACTCCGGCCGGCGTTGGTTAGCTCCGATTAAACTTAGATAGCATGTTAGTCGATATTAGAAGACGTGTGTCAAGACGCATCCTGTTTAACTTCTTACTTCCTTTTGAGTGCAAAAAGCGACACTAGAAATAGTTACTCACAAGAGCTCACCTGGTCAATAATCGCCTGTCCAGTCAGGCAGTACAAACCACTCTGACACATGAAGACTGGAGCAGCGAGGAACATTTTGATTTTAGTAGACATACTGGCGTCCGTCTCCAGCATCTGTGAGACACATGTTTACTCTAAGACTGTATCTCAAACACATAGAAACTAAATACGTAGCAAATGTAGCAAAAGTTTTAGCACCGATGAAACCCAACAGTGATATTTCCTATGTACCAATGACATTTGAAAGTTTGCTTCTTCGATGTGCAGGTTGAATAGTAAAGAGAGACAGCATCCCTGCCTTGCACCCTTTATAACTCGTTACGTTTTGTGTTGCTCTTTCGTACTCTTTCTTACCTCTTGGGACTTGTGCGTATCGTATATCATCAGTTTTCACCGACAGATGAGAGCCTCCGAATAAGTAAAGACAGACACAACTGAAGTCACTTACTTTGTAGACTCGTAATTGCTAATTTGTTTATCGTGTCACAAGCACACAACATGTAAAACAAACATACGCAACTTAACTAAGAACAAAATATATACATTACAGACCTTCAGACCAAAACCTGGCGGCCTCAAGTGCACTGATCGTAGCTTTTGCTAAGGCGACACTGCAAGACGTGGCTTACGATCTGCTGAAACTTACATTCACTGATCACTGACTCCAACACTGAGACACCATTCCTGGTCATGGTTTCCTCCTTGTGGCCCCAGAACGGAGTCGGACGAATGACATTCAGGTACTCCATGAGACAACCCTTCTTCAGATATCATGCATGTTTCCACATACTGTATTCTATCGCGCCGTCTCATTTTCTGTTGTGGTGCTGTGAGGAGTGTCTCAGTTAAGGAAACACCTTCTCGAGTTCTGTCATGTACGTGTTTTCTAATACGTAAACAGAGGACGAGTCTCTGACGCTGTTGTTTTGCTCCTATTTTTTTCTGGCTTACACTTCTCGTTGAATGTCAAGGAGGTGCGATTCCAGCGAGTCAGTATAGGCTCTCCAGAGGAGCTGGCCATAGAAAGTCTGTAATGAGACGGAACGTCTCGTTGATATCCGTGTCTTCTGATTTGGTGTGGTGGAATCTCGTACACTGAGTTCGTATTTGCCTGTAGAACAACACGAAACTATCACGGAAATCCTACAGTTTCTGGTTGTATTCCACTATTTGTTCCGGGAAATTTGTGCACAACATTATTTCTGGCAGTCAGTTTCAGCTTGATGTGTTTAAAAGGCTAGATTCGGTCAAGCAGAGCTCATAGCTATTCTTAAGTTGCACGAAATTGAAACTCTTCTTTCTTTGCCTCCCTTTCCCTCATATGAAAAGCACATGTTTGTATTTTTAGCGCTCCTTTCACGGCAGGCAAACAGGGTTCCTGGAGCAGTCGTCAGTTTTATAGCTAGAGAAGAATCGGCTTTGTAGTCGGTGATGGTAGTTAGCGAGAGAGGCATCGACTGGCTGAACACTAATTGCCGTACTGAGGATCATGCAGACAGAATTGAGACGGTATGTACTGCTGAAGTTAATGCGAACTAAAGTTGACATGCACACAAGTGCGATCCAGTTACTAAAGTAATAAGCGATGAGCAGTAGAAGATTACAGGCAATTAACACAATACAGGCACTCAAATATCGTACTTACAACTACTAGTGAGAAGATGTGCGAACATAAGTTGAGAATGTTTATAGAAAGAACGGCAAATATTCCCATGCTTACTGCCTTTTCCAACTCGCTCACACACCTGCAAAGAAAAATGAAGAAATGATTATCACACTGCATAAATGCCAATCGAAGCTCAAAACAATGGACAACTCTCACAGCATCAAGAAGGGTCTGTCTAAATTTGCCATCTTCCTTGTAGATTCCCCCTCCCTTTCATGTGTAACAACTCTTTTGAAATATTCTCTTAGTTTATATGTATATATCTTAAAGAAAAATCATTGTCAACTATCATGTAAACAGAAAATTTCTACAGCGAAAACAAAAATCATACATGTAACATATAACAAAATAATATTCGCAACATGGAAATAAACTAAAACTCCTTTTAAATATTCACCATTGAAGGCTTCAGCAACTTTCAGCTCATTCTTGTTAATTATAGCGTATTTTAGATTTGTGGGAAGTTTTCAACAGTTGCTATTCGGCCTATTTCCTAAATTAAGTTCTTTGATTAGGTTAATGAGATTGTTATAGACTACCGTGCCTATAACAAATCCCCATATATCTGGTTTTAAACTAAGAATAGGCGGAATTAATCCCTTTATCAAAGGCATTAGAAAGAACTCTTTTTACTAGCTTATTCTGTTAGTACATGTAACATATATGGTGTCCCTTCCGCTTAGTTGTTAATTTTTACCATTGTTACTCATAAGATGAAAACGTTGTCTCTTCTAGAGGCACAGTTTAATGTCGAAGTTGACAACTTGCTTAACTCGCATATTCAGGAATTTATTCATATGCTTCTCCTGGAACTGTTCATGACCGTGGTTTAAACCAGGTTGAAATATACATTTCTTTTACGCTTTAAGAGACCAATTAATAAAAGACGGCTTAAACGTTCCCAGCAAATTGCAGATATTCAGATTCACTTCCAATAAAAATGATAAAGTAAGTACTTAATCTCTGTCAAAAATGCTCCTTTTGAGACAGTGTGATTGGAGATTTTTGTATTATAGTACAAGTTCAAATAAACAGAATTCACGGTAAGTTACCATATAGTAACGAATCACCGTTTTGAAAAGGGGAATGAGTTCAGATTGATGAACGAAGGAATGAATTCTGCGTAATATTTGACAGAATGTCAGTTTCGAGAACAGTTAATATAACTACGTATCGTGATTCACAAGTTTAGTATATGTTGGTGGTGTTTCAAATGTACTCACGTTTTTACAGAGTTAAAAAGGTTCATTATCATTTGACTTTCACGTCAATACTATTGCAGGAAAAAACTTGTGAGTATTGCCACTGACACCTAAACTAACTTGGTGTTACTGCCTACGGTGGAAAATGCGTAGATCAGCAGTTTTATCTGTTATTAAAGAAAGAAGTTCTCTCTAAAGAGACATTTTACAAGTAATAAATTCTGAATTAACAATAGTTTTTGACAAACGATAAGGCGTATTGTGTAAATCATGTCCTGATGTGTACTTACACGACAATGAGTTGATGGTGCTGGATGCTCTTTACTAACAGCCTGTACATTTCGTCATCAGCACTTTTTCCTTGTTTGGAGTATCTTGAAGTGAAGTCAGATGTAGAAGTACTGGCCAAGCCAGCTTCAGTTCTGGTAGAATTTGGGACGATTATCGACTCGTCGCTAGATGCAGTATCTTGGGCCGTTCTAGCGAACGTGGATGCAGTGGTCATCGACTGTAGACTAGTTACATGGGTAGTTGCTTTTCTCATACTCTGAATGTTGCTGTTGAGGACGTGTATCTCGGCCGTGACGCTTATGATGAGAGTGACGAAGACGACGTCGATGAAGAGAGAGAACTGCACGCCGCTTACTATCATGGAGGACTCCAGCGTCCAGAGGAACCCGTAGTTGGATGGATCGCTCTGGTTGAATGGCAGCCACACGGGCAGCGGCAGCTGGGGCTCTTGATCTGCGCTGCTCAGTGCATGGCTGATCAGCGGGTCCAGGCACCAGAATGTCAAGTGCATCTCCGCCGGTACCTGCACACATCACATCCTCGAATCAGATAACCCTGAAGAGGAATCATGGCAGTAGTGGCAGTTGGTGACCTGCTGCGGGCTAACAAGTCCCTGGCACTTCGACCAGTCCAGGCTCCATCTCCTTCGTCAACTGAACACAGCACAACCTGAAATCATGCACCTGGCCCTGGCTGAACGTCATCCACTGTTGTAGGGGCAGCTGCCAGCCGTGCTCTACCCTGCCTTTCTCTCTTCAGCAAGCACAGAGACTCTTTTGTCACCGTAGTCATCTACATATTGCTCAATCTCAAATTACAGGGATAGCTCTGGTTGATGGGTACCCAAATCATCAATGGAAGTTGACAGATTGGCGCTCAGAGCTTCACTAATCAGTGAATTTAGGTAGCAGAAGGACAAGTGCATCGCTGCGTTCATCTACCCGTTGCCCAATTTCGAATCACAGCCGCCAGCAATCACTAACTACACTGATGCGCGAATGCATCCTGGCCACTACCCAGGGCAAGATTAAACGGCGCCAGCTGGCTGTGAGGAAAGCATATAACCAGAGCACAGACAGAAGGAGAGTCATTCCAGTGATAATGCTGGTCTAAATTGGGTAAATACACCGAATTATGTGGCTCTGAGAAAGGTCACATTGTGAAGGCCCGGTGGATGAGAACGAGCAATTCGGGAACGCTAAAGATAGTCGGCTATTCTCATGCTACTAACATTAACATGTGCGACAAGTGCTTGACGGACGCCGAAACCACGATCAGGCGACAAGGTGTTGGACAAATTATTACTGAACATCAAATCGGATGCCCGGACACTCCCTACGGCAGGATATACCTGTGATTTCAAATCTGAGACACCGGGTTTTGTGTAAGAATGCGTTTGGTTCTGTAGATAATGAGAAGCTCGGATGGTAGAGTATGGATTGCCATATTGAAATAATTACATGTCATTAATATTTTATCTTTATACCGTGATAATTGGAATGAAACCGAAGCCGGCTAGTTGCATTAAAGGACACACGTAACAGCTGTTTGGACTTGCCTAAAAAAATGTTAAAGGAGGATAGGTGGAGGCGACGGTGTACAAAGCCATTGCAGGACAAGTGTTTTGGAGCAGGTTATTCAAATCACATTGTTGAATACAAGGCTCCATAATATATGACCCCTTATTTTTTCCGTGTTCTCTAAACTATAGTGACAGTTACGATTTCAGTAAGCTTGCGATGACTGAGACTATATTATGGCTCAGTGTAAACGAGTTGCCTCGTTGGAAGGTCATATCCGGATAATGTGTCACCCAGGCTAGCGGCTGCAATATCGTGGTGCAGGGGACATTCACTTGGGCTTCTATAGGACCTGCGGTAACCGAAGGCAGTAAGACACCTGTGGAGTATGTGAACACTATTGCGAACAATCTGCATTCCTTCACGCTTGATACATCTCTCGACGGGCGAGGGCATATTCCAGCAGGATAGCTCTCCATGTTACAAGGCCAGAATCGTGCTACAGTGATTATAGCGGTTTTAGAGCACGAAAGTGAGTTCATCTTGCTGTCTTTCCCAGTGCTATGAACCAGATGCAACACAACCAGTACCGTGTTCGTAAAGTATCTGGCAGTAATTTGTGGGCATTGCGTGACTTCTGCGTAGACATCCGATGTCGACTACCTCCAGAAACCTATAAATGACTTGTCCAGCCTACGCAACGCAGTGTGTTCCAGGTAGTCAAAGTGTTTCGGCACATCATTTTTTTCCTTTTTTAGGGTCATCTGTCTTCTGATTGGTTTGATGCGACCCGCCACAAATTCACCTCCTGTGCCAGCCTCTTCATTTCAGCCTAGCACTTGCAAACTACATCCTCAATTATTTGCTGGATGTATTCCAGTATTTGCCTTCCTGTACAGTTTTTGCCCTCTATAGCTCTCTCTAGCACCACGGAAATCACTCTCTGATATCTTAACAGATGTCCTATCATCCTGTCCCTTCTCCTTGTCAGTGTTTCCCTTGTATGCTATTTCTCTCCGATTCTGCGCAGAACTTCCTCATTCCTTACTTTATCAGTCCATCTAATTTTCAATAATCGTGTGTGACACAACATCTCAAATGATTCGATTTCCTTCTGTTCCCGTATTCCCACAGTCCATGTCTGACTACCATACAATGCTATACTCCAGACGTACTTTCTCAGAAATTTCCTCCTTAAAGTAAGGCCTATGTTTGATACTAATAGACTTCTCTTGGCCTGGAAAACCCTTTGTGCCAGTGATAGTCTGCTTCTGATGTCCTCCTAACTCCATCCGTCATTGGTTATTTTACTGCCTAAGTAGCGGAATCTAGCAGAATTCCTTAAATCCTGATGTTAGGCTCCTCACTGTTCTCATGGCTGCTACTTCTCATTATTTTCGTCTTTCTTCGATTTACTCTCAATCCGTATTCCCTACTCATTAGAGTGTTCTGAGCACTACGGGACTTAACATCTGAGGTCATCAGTCCCCTAGAACTTAGAACTACTTAAACCTAACTAACCTAAGGACATCACACACATTCATGCCCGAGGCAGGATTCGAACCTGCGACCGTAGCGGTCGCGCGATTCCAGACTGTAGCGCCTAGAGCCGCTCGGCCACACGGGCCGGCATTGTTCATTCCATTCAGCATATCATGTAATTCTTCTTCAGTTTCACTCAGGATAGCAATGTCATCAGCGAATCTTATCATTGATATCCTTTCACCTTGAATTTTAATTTCACTTCCAAACCTTTCTTTTATTTCCATCATTGCCTCTTCGTTGAACAGATTGAACTGTAGGACGAAAGACTACATCCCAGTCTTACACCCTTTTTAACCCGAGCTCTTCGTTCTTGGTCGTCGACTCTTATTATTCCCTCTCGGCTGTTGTACATATTGTATATTATCTATCTCTACCTATGGCGTACCCCTACTTTTCTCAGAATTTAGAACATCTTGTACCATTTTACATTGTTGAAAGCCTTTTTCTAGGTCGACAAATACTATGAACGCGCCTTGATTTTTCTTTAGTCTTGCTTCCATTATCAACCTGGACGTCAGAATTGCCTTTTCTAAATCCAGACGTATCGCCACTAGCACATTATATAGCGTGTAATTCATTATATGTCTGGTGACTTTCCCATGCGTACTGAACTGTACTGTTGAACCTGTGGTTTGGAGTTAGCGTCCTCGACTAGTCATCAAGATTGGAAGAAGCTGCCAAGTTCATCATCTGCGGCAAAACTTTGAAACACAGATGATGAACTTGGCTGCTTCTTGGCATCACTCCACAATGGCTTCGAAGGTAGAAATTATCCCGTCATGACTTGCAGTTTTGAGAAAAGGTTACAGCTCAGATGGAACCATGGTTTTAAGCTTTATTATGGCCACAGTTTGTATGGAATTGATAATAAAGAAATTTATAATTAGACTGATACCAAGAGAAATGAATGTATGACATTTTCTCCGTGTTACAGCCTCAGACTTCCTAAGATATGCACTCTTAGTGCCGTATGTAGTCTCTTAACTGCTAACTGACTTGTACTGGGGTATTGTTGGTGGATCAGTGGCACCTGGAGTGGAATTTGTACTCTAAAAAGAGGGACAATGAAGGGAGTACAGTATCCCCCACGCTCCTATGGTTCTGGGCTGGATTTATGGACCGGGGTGGAGAACGGAGACTGCTCTCAGCACTTTGGAAATCAAGCTTTTTCACTTTGTTTCTTCGTCAAAATTCCGTTTATATGTCAGGCCCCAAGTTCTCCTGGATTCGTGATTTCCTGTCAGGAAGGTCGCAGTTCGTAGTAATAGACGGCAAAGCATCGAGTAAAACTGAAGTGATATCGGGTGTTCCCCAGGGAAGCGTCCTGGGACCTCTGCTGTTCCTGATCTATGTAAATGACCTGGGTGACAATCTGAGCAGTTCTCTTAGGTTGTTCGCAGATGATGCTGTAATTTACCGTCTAGTAAGGTCATCCGAAGACTAGTATCAGTTGCAAAGCGATTTAGAAAAGATTTCTGTATGGTGTGGCAGGTGGCAGTTGACGCTAAATAACGAAAAGTGTGAGGTGATCCACATGAGTTCCAAAAGAAATCCGTTGAAATTCGATTACTCGATAAATAATACAATTCTCAAGGCTGTCGATTCAACTAAGTACCTGGGTGTTAAAATTATGAACAACTTCAGTTGGAAAGACCACATAGATAATATTGTGGGGAAGGCGAACCAAAGGTTGCGTTTCATTGGAAGGACACTTAGCAGATGCAACAAGTCCACTAAAGAGACAGGTTACACTACACTCGTTCGTCCTCTGTTAGAATATTGCTGCGACGTGTGGGATCCTTACCAGGTGGGATTGACGGAGGACATCGAAAGGGTGCAAAAAAGGGCAGCTCGTTTTGTATTATCCCGTAATAGGGGATAGAGTGTGACAGATATGATACGCGAGTTGGGATGGAAGTCATTAAAGCAAAGACGTTTTTCGTCTCGGCGAGATCTATTTACGAAATTTCAGTCACCAACTTTCTCTTCCGAATGCGAAAATATTTTGTTGAGCCCAACCTACATAGGTAGGAATGATCATCAAAATAAAATAAGAGAAATCAGAGCTCGAACAGAAAGGCTTAGGTGTTCGTTTTTCCCGCGCGGTGTTCGGGATTGGAATGGTAGGGAGATAGTATGATTGTGGTTCTATGAACCCTCTGCCAAGCACTTAAATGTGAATATCAGAGTAATCATGTAGATGTAGATGTAGAAGATTATAGCTACTGTCTCCGTAAAACTGAACAGTGCTCAACGAACATGAGACACGATCTTCATGTCCACAAAGGTAGTCTTAAGTCCATTCGTAAGGATATGTTCCGATACTGCTACTTTTTTGTCTGAGCTTGATATAATGTTCATTACAAGAGGATGATCCCCACAGCACAGAAACCAACCCATAAGCTATCCCGTGCACACATAGCACCAACAAGGCCGATTTAAAGTGGCCCTTATTGCTCCCGCCGGCAATCAGCCAAATGGAGGCTGGTATTGTCGGCTCCTACTGTGTCGCTACTACCGCTACGCAGAGCATGCTTGTCAGTTCTCCAGAAAGCGCTCTCTCCTGACATGAGCGTTTCGTCAGTACCAAAGAAAAACATAATTACGGTCTCAATTATAGTTGAGACCTGATTTATCACGTGCTTACAGACACTACCGTGATGTGTACTATATATGAATTGCATAGCTTTTTACACCCATTTTTATAGGCGGTATTGGTTTTAAACTTCATACTTATTGTTCTCATCTTCAGTCCAAAGACTCTTCTGATGCAGCTCTCCTTGTTGTTCTAGCATGTGCAAGCCTCTTCATCTCAGAACAAATACTGCAACCTACATTCATGCCGGCCGGAGTGTGCCGAGCGTTTCTAGGCGCTGCAGTCTGGAACCGCGCGACCGCTACGGTCGCAGGTTCGAATCCTGCCTCGGGCATGGATGTGTGTGATGTCCTTAGGTTAGTTAGGTTTAAGTAGTTCTAAGTTCTAGGGGACTGATGACCTCAGAAGTTAAGTCCCATAGTGCTCAGAGCCATTTGAACCTACATTCATCTGACCCAAATCACCTGGTCTCCCTCTACAATTTTTATCATTTTTACCCACCGTACTTCCCTCCATCGTCAAACTGACGGTTACTTCAGGGCTCAGGATGTGTTCTATCAACCGAGCCCATCTTTAAGTAAAGTTGCACCATAAATGACTTTTGCCTCCAATTCGATTCAACACCACCTCATTAGTTGAGAAGCTCTCTCTGTCTGATTTTATTGTCCAAAATATGCAGAACTCATTTACTACTTTCCGTGTCTCATTACCTAATCTAACTCCTTCTGCTTCACATGATTAATTCGACTACGTTCCATAAACTTTGTTTTATTTTTGTTGACTGTCGTCTTACAACCCCATTTGCCTAACAGCGTCCATTCTATTCAGCTGCTGTTCCAAGTCGTTTGCAGTCTTTGACGGAAATACAGTTTCACCGGCAAACCACATGGCTTTTATCTTATTTCTTCGCCTTGGAAATTAATTTACTCTTTAAATTTCATCTTAGTTTCCTTTATTGCTTGCTCAATGTACAGATTGTCTAAACCCTATCTCACTCTGCTCTCAACCACTGCTTCCCTTTCTTAATCATCGACTCTTACAACTATCGTCTAACTTCTGTGCAAGTTCTAGATGCTTTACCCCTCGTACCTTCATAATTTCAAACTGCGTATTCCAGTAAATACTGGAAAAGATTTCTCTAAATTAGTTTTTGGATAGGTTCCAACTTGAGCAAACACATTTCTCTCGTCTTTGTTTCACTAAAGATACAGTATTATCAGTATTTTTTTTATTTTCTCTGTATTAAATAACAGCAGAATTCCTCCTCACTGACTGTATAAATGGAATTCCAGTTTTCAAGGATAGTAATCACAAATTTGAAACCAGCCATTTTATTTATGTATACCTTGATTGTTTTTGTGGCTTTTCATATTTTGGTTGATATCTGTTTTTCTTTCACAGAGTGTCATCTGCAACTTAGTGAAGAAAGTTATTTACAACGAAAGTTTAGGACTCGGGATATTAGTGTTTCGTGGTTAACGTTATTTCATTCTACAAAAAAGATTGTGTCTTTGCATATCTGTGTTTGTGCCTGTGCACATAATATGTTTCCACTTACTTTTTCAGGTTTCCCCATTACCTTAAATGTGAAACAGTACGTCTGCGCTTGAAATGGTGTCACTGTCTGAAAGCAACGAAAACAAGATGGCGAGCTCAAAAATGGCTCTGAGCACTATGGGACTTAACTTTCGAGGTCATCAGTCCCCTAGAACTCAGAACTACTTAAACCTAACTAACCTAAGGACATCACACACATCCATGCCCGAGGCAGGATTCGAACCTGCGACCGTAGCACTCGCGCGGTTCCAGACTGTAGCGCCTAGAACCGCTCGGCCACCCCGGCCGGCGAGATGGCGAGCGGTTGAATGTGAACTGGGTAGGAATTTAGAACCCTGTTTTAGTCTTAGCCAGCGAGAGGTGTGTCCCACATTCTATGTGAATAGGTAAGAGTGAGTGGAAGTGATTGTGTGGAGATGTGTACTTGCATGTGTGTGTGTGTTTGTGTGTATGTGGGGGCGGGGGGGGGGAGGCGGCCGGGTGTGTGTGGGGGACTGGTGTGTGGGTGTTTGTTTGTGTGTGTGTGTGTGTGTGTGAGAGAGAGAGAGAGAGAGAGAGAGAAAGAGAGAGATAGAGTGAGTTTGGGTCGTTTGACAGTTCTTTGGGGCGGAGAACAGTGTCCGTCGCAACGAGTTGTGTATTAGTTTGATGTATCTTTTCATTCAACTACCACACCTCCTCGTTCACCCCATGTATAGATAAACAATATATCCACCCTTGCATAACTGGAACTTTCAATATCAGGATTCCTTGAATTCGTTTTTGGATTGTTTCCTTCGAAGACTTCGCAACAACAGTTTCTGTCAAGTCTTCGAAGGAAACACTCCAAAAACGAATTCACGGAATCCGCTCCAATTATGCAAGTATCGATATATTTGTTTGTCTATACACAGAGATGGCATTAATGAGATGCTGAAACTGGTCGTCTGTATAAAATAAGTTCCAAAGACATACGGTAGTTTGACGACTTTCCTGTGGTAAATGTTGGACTGGCCGCTATCTGAGATCCACAATGGATCAACAGAAATCTTCCAGGTGGTCGGCATCTACCAGTTTTTCCATTCTCAGTGATTCTGAGGTAATGTAGACTACTCAAGTGACCTTGTTTCCAATTAGGCCTTGCAGTGATCTCCCTAATTCCTCTCTCAGTGTCTTATGCATGACTGTACATTCTTGTGTTTCGCATCTAGCTATTCCAGCTTTGAAAATTTGCACTTTTTGTCAATCTCTTGTCTTAAGCGTCCGTATTCCCTTGTTCATTTGCTGCTTTTTAAAATGTTACCCGTTCCTCAGTTAGATTCGATATCTCGTGCGTTATGCAGGGATTTCCACTGGACTTTGCCTTTTTTCCATTTTGGTACTCTTCTGCTTTCAGGTTCTTCAGGTCCATCTCCTTAATTTCCTACCTTTTTGCAGTTGCTTCAACTTCCTCGGCAGCTACTAACAAATGAATTATCGTCAAAGTCCACACCTGTTCCCGGAAATACTCGTATTACACAGTTTGAAATCTCCTTAGGAAATCTCTATCTTACCACTATGTAATCTTTTTGAAATCTTCCTACCTCCAGGTCTAATCCACGTATACAATCTTCTTTCATGATTATTAAACCAAGTATTAGCTGTGACTAAATCACGCTATGTGCAAAATTCTTCCACCCGGCCTCTTCTTTCACTCCCTTGCCCTAGTCCGTGGTCTCCTGCTACTGTTTATTGTCTTCCCTTTCCTCCTGTCGAATTCCAGTCCCCAATAAACCTTGAAATTTCGATCAAAAATTCTCAAATGTGTGTGAATTCCTAAGGGACCAAATTGCTGATGTCATCGGTCCCTAGTCTTACACACTGCTTAAACTAACTTATCCTAAGCACCTTAAGCCGCGCGGCAGTTTTCGTCTCCCTTACTAATTTATTTTATCTGAACAGACATTCTTTGAATCTTTTCACCAAGAGCAGACCAAGGTGGCATGCCAACGGGTACTGCTGTCGTGGGTGCTGGCTTCGTGTTTGTCTAGGATACCACAATGCGTTCATGGAAACTTACCCGCTTTCCTATTTTCTAAAAGATTATTTGGCGTAGTCCTGCATTACCCCTGTTGATTGGGTATTTAGGGCATTGTACTCACATGACCAGAAGTTCTGTTCTCCCTACTATGGGACTTCACCAAGTCCTACTATATACAACTTCGAAGTATGCATATTCCTTTTTAAATTCTCTAGCTTACCAACCCGATTGAAGGATGTAACATTCCACGATCCAACCAGAAATATGCACGTTTCGTTTTTCCTGATGACGGCATAGACCTTAACAGTCCCTCCTGGAGATCCTAACTGCGGGGTTTCTTACCACCGGAATAATTTACCAAAAAGAATGCCACTATCGTTTATATACAAACCAGAACTGCATGCCCTAGGGAAATATAATGCCTGTAGTTTCCCATTGCATTCTCAGTGAAAGCATAGCAATGGAATTTTTGCTAAAATTACCGAAAACCGCTGTTTTTCGTCGCTTATACATAGAAAATTGGACGCGACATCCAACTTCGTAAAGATCCCTTGCCTGGCGACATGTATTTTCGTAATCAACGAGATGAACAGTTTTCAAGATAAAACAAGTTTGAAGCGCTTTCCTGGAATGGGAAATTTTACCCACTAAAAGCAAAATTATTATAACTATGGCCCTAATTACAATTAACAACATTTTCTTTATTGCGTAGAGGCACTGTTAGAGTTTTATACCATATAAAAATTTCTGTTTTTTCACGTAGGGGACTGAGCCTTTAAGCGATTTTCCATCACTGAAAGCAGAGCACTCCGGTAGCTTCTTACAGCCAGTACATATCGCGACAGTGTCACAACTTAGGTCCTCAAACTTCAGATTCCACTAATTTAAATCATCTGAACAACTGCACGTTTGCCATCACTTGTACAATTTTATTACTTTCTAGCCGCCCGTAGTGGCGTCGCATGTGTAGCGCTAAGTATCTAACACCAGACGAATGAAGAGCCATATAACGCATGACGCTCTCTATCGGATTTATATCGCAGCTCGCTTTCGGAAGGAGTTTCCAAAGCGTGAGTTAAAGCCTGATGTTCTCGAGCTGCAGCAAGACACACCTCTCACGATCTTCACTGGACTGCTAAGAGGGCATGTTCCTCAGTCTTTCAGTCGTTGTTGTGAGTTCAGAAAGACTCGATTGTTTTCAACGCATTCTCATTCGTAAAGAAGCGAAATCAAAGTGTAATTAGTAAGCACCCAAATCACAAAACAATCTCAATAAATTTGTTTTACCTAACCATGGACTCAAATATAAATAAAAACTATTGAAAGAAGGAAAACAATTTCCTTAAGATTTTAATAAATGTGTGTGAATTCCTAAGGGACCAAACTGCTGAGGTCATCGGTCCCTAGACTTCCACATTACTTAAACTAACTTACGCTAAGAACAACACACACACACACACACACACACACACACACACACACACACACACACACACACCCATGCCCGAGGGAGCTCTCGAACCTCCGGCGGGAGGGGCCGCGCAAAGATTTTAATACATAAAACTAAATCCGTAGAGCCACATATCCTAGCCAAGTAAATTTAAAATATTCGTGAAAATAAAACTGCGGTACCTAATTCTGTAACTGACGTAAACTTCTGAACATACTTCAGTCGTTGAAATAAAAAATAAAAAAGTTGAATGAAACGGCACCATCTGTTGGTTCTTTGGTGTACTGCGAAACTAACAGCTTTGTCTATTGCTTCTTTGGTATACTACGCCATGATGACCGTGTCACTGAGTTATACGTCCGAACTACGAACTTGAGCAAACCTCCTAAAACTTTAAGTTCAAATCTCTTCTTTCCCGTAAACTGATTTGATGAAATGAAACCTATACGATGTCACAAGCTACGCTCAAGTTACCTGTGAAAAGCTCATGAGGATTCATCTAGTAGTTAGGGAGAGTCCGTGTGTTACCACGTTAATTATTTTTCTGTTTAATCATAGCGAAATCAGTGTTGTGCTGATGTCAAAAATATGATCTGTTACAACCTGATGATTTTGGATATCTCCAGAGGAAAGTTGAACTGCATATCCATCTAATGTAGAGGTTTCTTTCTGTGAAGATTATCGTTACGATCGAAGCCGGTAGAAAATAAACAATGAATTTGTTCAGATCATGGCAAACAAGTCATGCGTGGTGTCCATTCTTTTGAGCATGACTCAAAGAACAGACATCACACCACGCGGAACCTATGCAGGGTGGTCCATCGATCGTGACCGGGCCAAATATCTCACGAAATAAGCGTCAAACGAAAAAACTACAAAGAACGAAACTTGTCTAGCTTGAAGGGGAGAACCAGATGGCGCTATGGTTGACCCGCTAGACGGCGCTGCCACAGGTCAAACGGATATCAACTGCGTTTTTAAAAATAGGAACCCACATTTTTATTATGTTGTGACTTGGCAAGACAGCCAAGTCACTATGCGAGGATGCGGAAAGGCACGCGTTAAAATCACGCAGACTGGCGTGAGGTCTGGAACAGTTAAGGGAATTTATAGTAGCAAATAAAGTACGTAGATGATGTAATACTTAACTTTAATCCATAATTGGAAAACATCGCTCTTGACGGTACATTAATAACAATCTCAATATTAACTGGTAATGGCGCCTTGCTAGGTCGTAGCAAATGACGTAGCTGAAGGCTATGCTAACTATCGTCTCGGCAAATGAAAGCGTATTTGTCAGTGTAGCATCGCTAGCAAAGTCTGCTGTACAACTGGGGCGAGTGCTAGGAAGTCTCTCTAGACCTGCCGTGTGGCGGCGCTCGGTCTGCAATCACTGACAGTGGCGACACGCGGGTACGACGTATACTACCGGACCGCGGCCGATTTAAAGGCTACCACCTAGCAATTGTGGTGTCTGGCGGTGACACCACATATTATATATTCGTGTAGTACGAAAAGGAATATGAATGTTTTAATTGGACCACTTTTTTCGCTTTGTGATAGATGGCGCTGTAATAGTTAGAAACATATGGCTCACACTTTTAGACGAATAGTTGGTAACAGGTAGATTTTTTAAATTAAAATACAGAACTTTGGTATGTTTGAACATTTCGGTTGTTCCAGTGTGATACATGTATCTTTGTGAACTTATAATTTCTGAGAACGCATGCTGTTACAGCGTGATTACCTGTAAATACCACATTAATGCAATAAATCTCAAAATGATGTCCGTCAACCTCAATGCATTTGGCAATACGTGTAACGACATTCCTCTCAACAGCGAGTAGTCCGCCTTCCGTAATGTTCGCACATGCATTGACAATGCGCTGACGCATGTTGTCAGGCGTTGTCGGTGGATCAAGATATCAAATATCCTTCAGCTTTCCCCACAGAAAGAAATCCGGGGACGTCAGATCCGGTGAACGTGCGGGCCATGGTATGGTGCTTCGACGACCAATCCACCTGTCATAAAATATGCTATTCAATACCGCAAGCGAGCTATCTGCAGGACATCCATCATGTTGGAAGTACATCGCCATGCTGTCATCTTGTAGTAACATCGGTAGAACATTACGTAGGAAATCAGCATACACTGCACCATTTAGATTGCCATCGATAAAATGGGGGCCAACTATCCTTCCTTCCATAATGCCGCACCATACATAAACCCTCCAAGGTCGCTGATGTTCCACTTGTCGCAGCCATCGTGGCTTTTCCGTTGCCCAATAGTGCATATTATGCCGGTTTACGTTACCGCTGTTTATGAATGATGCTTCGCCGCTAAATAGAACGCGTTGCAAAAAATCTGTCATCGTCCCGTAATTTCTCTTGCGCCCAGTGGCAGAACTGTACACGACATTCAAAGTAGTCGCCATGCAATTCCTGGTGAATAGAAATATGATATGGGTGGAATCGATGTTGATGTAGCATTCTCAACACCGACGTTTTTGAGATTCCCGATTCTCGCGCAATTTGTCTGCTACTGATGTGCGGATTAGCCGCGACAGCAGCTAAAACACCTACTTGGACATCATCATATGTTGCAGCTCGTGGTTGACGTTTCACAAGTGGCTGAACAGTTCCTGTTTTCTAAAATAACGTAACTTTCCGACGAACGGTCCGGATACTTGGATGATGTCGTCCAGGATACCGAGCAGCATACATAGCACACGCCCGTTGGGCATTTTGATCACAATAGCCACACATCAACACGGTATCGACCTTTTCCGCAATTAATTAAGCGTTCCATTTTAACACGGGTAATGTATCATGAAGCAAATACCGTCTGCACTGGCGGAATGTTACGTGATACCACTTACGTATACGTTTGTGACTATTACAGCGCTATCTATCACAAAGCGAAAAAAGTGGTCCAACTAAAACATTCATATTTCTTTACGTACTACATGAATATGTAATAAAAAATGGGGGTTCGTGTTTGACCTATGGCAGCGCCATCTAGCGGGACAACCGTAGCGCCATCTGGTTTCCCCCGTCAAGCTAGACAAGTTTCGTTCTTTGTAGTTTTTTCGTTTGATGATTTTTTCTTGAGATAATTGCCCCGTCACTATCAATGGACCACCCTGTATAACGTAAATTGAACGTGTAGGGGGGAAAGGAAAGGAACTAACGATATCAGCAGCGACGAGTGAAAATGTATGCCGGACCGGAACTACATCCCGGGATCTACTGCTTACAAGGCAGCTGAGTAAAACACTACACCACCCGGACACAGGGTTTATCGCAAAGACGCGGACAACGCCTCCTGGCCGACCCTCATTCCCACCCAGAGCCACCTATCCACGGACCCTATGGCTTCCACGCTCACTAATTTTAGATTCCCGCTCGAGGTGGAACGTAAATGTGCATCCGCACTGAAGGTTGTAAATTCATTTTCCATCGAGGTGAATCAATTGTATGAATGCATCTTTCGAACTCTTCTTCCCTTTCCTTTCCTTTCTCCCCCTCCCTCCCCCCTCTATCTTCAGTTTACATAGTACATATCACAGCCTGGTATCTGTTCTCTCGGACGTGTCCAACAGAACAGACATATAATTGATTCACTTTGATGAGCAATAAAACCCTCCAAACCCAGCTCGACCAGTTCACCACTTGGTGTAACCAGTGGTTCCTTCGTCTCAACCCCTCCAAAACTCAGGCAAAAAGCATAGGCCACACCATCCACTCCTTCCATGATTTCTACCTCACCATTTATGGTTGTCCAATCCAGCTCACCCCCTCCCTGAGATACCTTGGCCTCACCCTCTACCATGACCTCACCTGGACCCCTCACCTCCTGACCATCCAGCAGAAAGCCCATTCCCGTCTCCACCTCCTGAAACTCCTGTCTGGCCAGACATGGGGATTGCATCCTTCCACCATCCCCCATACCTACTAATCCCTCATCAGTCCTATCCTCTGTTATACCAGTATTGCCTAGATCTCCTCACCGACGCGCTTTTATAAGACCCTCCAAATCCACGAACGCCATGCGCTCTACCTTGCCATCCATATCCGCCTTCCTTGCACCACATAGCTCCAGTATGACCTCATCCCCTTCCCTCACCTCCTCCTTTTCCTCCAACATCTCTACGTCCTTTACGCTGTTTGCAGGCGTGATAACCCCCACCCACTGGTTTCCTCCTTCCTCTCCACCCCCCGCCGTTGCCACACCTCTATCTCTATATCCCTCCCTCTCTCCACCTCCACACCATCTCCTTCATCAGGGCAATTTCCAAGACCTTCCCCTCACGGACATTGAACTTCGTCGTGATACATACCCTTCCTCCCAACTGTAACCTGGCCTTGCTCCCTCCCCTCGCCAGGGCCCCCCTTTACCTCTCTCCTCCTCCTTCCAGAGCCTATTTTCCTCCTCCCCCCCCCCATGAGCCCTGCACCCCCTCCACAACTATGTTCACCATGACCCTGGCAAATCCTGTGTTTTGCTCATCGTTATCAGTCTGCTACATCAGTGTTGTGTTTGGTGCTGTTCTTCTGTGCGTCGAGAGGTGTGATTTTAATTGTGTGCTGGACTAGTACCTATAGTTACTGTCAGTTAAAAGTTGTCTGCTACACCGTCCGTCGTTACTTTTGTGCTCCGGTCATATTTCACTTTGTGTTCTTTTAATTGTCCCAGTGTGTGGTTTTTTGTTTGCACTACTTTTTTACGGTTTTTATTTCCTTCTTACAGTAGCCCCTTTTTGTCTATTGTCTTCCTCAATGTTCCTCCCTTTTTTTTATATCTCTGTACGCCATGCTTTCTCCTTTATATTATTTTTAAATGTCTTCTATTATATCTTTTCTGCCTCTCGGCTGAAGAGCAGCGCATATGCTGCTACCAGCCCGCCCCAATGGCGAACTGAAATACAATAAAGAAAAAAAAGAGCAATAAACCCACCACCACCTTCAGTGCGGAAGCACGTTTACGTTCGACGTCTGGTGGGAATCCGAAATTAGCGAGCATAGAGAACGTGGACTGGGACTGCAGATAGATGGCGCAAAGAAGGGGAGCGGACCGAGATGGTCCGCGCATTTGCGATAAACACTATGTTCGGGAACCAAAGTGGTTAGCGCAGTTGCCTGTTGAGCACGAGGTCCTTGGTTCGAGTCCTGGTCTGGCGTACATGTCCACTCGTCGTCGCTGATTCCGCGTAAAGTCCCGATGCAGTTGATATCATCAGTTCTTTTCATTTCCTTTTCTTTCTACTTCGTCCCTTCCAGTTTACAGAATGAAATACGCGATTCTTGAAATTCCAGACGTGTCTTTAGAGTCGCCTCATTAAACTGTTAGTTTAAATCAGGGTGTAACGCGTGAGAGTGGCAGGCGAGATGAGGTGAGAGGAGAGTGCTGACCAGCCAGATGAAGCCGAAGACAGCGGCCTGGCGGGCGTAGCGTCGGCGGGTGCCGTCCTCTTCCTGGAAGCTCCTCCGGATGTCCACCAGGCTGGCCACGAGGCGGCGCAGACGCCACCGCTGCCGCACCAGCGACAGCGCCTGTCGGCACACACGGCTCGTGAGGGGCATGCACAGTGGAAGTCACACCTGCTCACACTTACTACCATTAAATGGCACCACTTCCAAACACGAGGGGCGTTCAATAATAGCCGAAGTGGCCGAGCGGTTCTAGGCGCTTCAGTCCGGAACCACGCGACCGCTACGGTCGCAGGTTCGAATCCTGCCTCGGGCATGGATGTGTGTGATGTCCTTAGGTTAGTTAGGTTTAAGTAGCTCTATGTTCTAGGGGACTGATGATCTCAGATGTTAAGTCCCATAGTGCTCAGAGCCATTTGAACCATTTGAACCAATAAGTAATACAACACTTCTTTCTTCTGAATGGTTCAAATGGCTCTGAGCACTATGGGACTTAACATCTGAGGTCATCAGTCCGCTAGAACTTGGGACTACTTAAACCTAACATCACACACATCCATGCCCAAGGCAGGATTCGAACTTGCGACCGTAGTGGACGTGGTTGCATACTGAAGCGCCTAGAACCGCTCGGCCATACCGGCCGCCTCTTTCTTCTGAAAACAGGTTGGTTTTATTCTGGATTTCAATACACCACCTACTTACTCACTCCTGTGGCTACAAAAATCTATTTTTCAAAATAATCTACGTTCAATCCGACAGCCTTACGCCGCCTTTCTGGGAAGGCCTCTATGCCCGCATGGTAACACTCTGCTGGTCGACGATGCAGCCATCGCCTTGATGCATCAGCAACCTACCCATTGTTGTAACCGCGACCGGAACGGTCATGGGATGGGCGAGAAAGCGCGGCGGGACCAAACGGAAGGCGGCCCGCCAAGAAACAAACGAACGGAAAGGACGGAAACGAAACGATGACGGACAATCGAGAGAGACCTTACGACGATAACGCGCAAGAAGCAACATGGTGACAGAAACAACCAAACGAATCCAAGACGTCCACCAGTTATGAAAACAAAATTTTTTTTTCCTTTATTGAATTTCGATTCCCCCAAAGGGGGCGGGCTGGCAGCAGCTTATTACGTTGCTCTGAAGCCTACAGACTTTTTAAAATGTAAGAAGATAAGAAACAATAAAAGCAGGCAATAAAATGGTGACTTAAAGCATAAAGCGAAGGGTTGGCAAAGGTAATAAAATACTCAGGAAACAGACAGGTAACATAGTATACAGACAATTAAAAAACATGGCGACAGTCTGGTTTCTGTTTGCAAGAGATATAAAAATCACACCCAACGAAACAGTATCATGTTCGTTCGCAACACTTCGGAAAAGACACACAACACTGTGTAAGTAGGCCGTTTAGGTTCTTATATTGGTAACGCCACGTAGCGCTCTGTATGAAAATCACTGGCTATGCTGTGTGCAGTCTGTGGCTAGTTTGCATTGTTGTCTGCCATTCTGGTGTTGGGCAGCTGGGTGTGAACAGCGCGTAGCGTTGCGCAGTTGGAGGTGAGCCGCCAGCAGTGGTGGATGTGGGGAGAGAGATGGCGGAGTATTGAAATTTGTAAGACTGGATGTCATGAACTGCTATATATATTATGACTATTAAGGTAAATACATTGTTTGTTCTCTATTAAAATCTTTCATTTGCTATCTATGCCTCTCAGCAGTTAGTGCCTTCCATAGTTTGAATCTTTTATTTAGCTGGCAGTAGTGGTGCTCGCTGTATTGCAGTAGTTCGAGTAACGAAGATTTTTGTGAGTGAAGTGATTTGTGAAAGGTATAGGTTAATGTTAGTCATGGCCATTCTTTTGTAGGGATTATTGAAAGTCAGATTGCGTTGCGCTAAAAATATTGTGTGTCAGTTTAAACACAGTCATGTATAATTGTTCAAAGGGGACGTTCCGTATGTCGACCCTTAGCCGAGGATACCTCACCGGAATCTTCTGATTTTTCTTGTAGTTTGTGTAATTAGTGTAGCTTTAGTTTATTGCTAGCGCGTAATTGTAGAGAGAATCTCCTTTGTAGTTGCAGTCTTTCATTGTTGTACAGTAAAACAGTTGTGGCATGCATGTAAATTTGCACCAAGTATTTCGCAGCTGCGCTTGCAATTAACTAGATATTTTTTTCAGTGCTATGTTAATGTGTTCTTTAATTTTTGCTCTTCAAATTGTGCTTATCTGTGTTATCGTGTGAAATATTGTGACAATAATGGCGTGTGAAAAACGTAACACTAGGCTCCAAAGTAAACTGAGAAATAATAGTGACGACGAGCGTAGCTTATCAGCACCGTTGTGTAATGAATTAACAGACATTCAAAGTAGTAATTTGGTAATTGTGCATAGGGAAATGGAGCGGGCGGCAAATAATGGTGTAGACAGTGAAACAATTAGTGAACAGGGAAGCATTATCGATCGATCGGTCGGCAACAGCTCGCCTCAGGATTCCGAAATGACAGGACACAATATTGCAAATACTGTAGACTCAGGTTTTGGGTTCTCACCGTTTTCTCAAATGAGTCAAGACACATTTTCCGCTTGTCAAAATGTGAATGTTGCCGGTGCAAATTCACTGCCGAAAAGCACTGAAGAACATGTTTCAGACACCAGTGCATTGTTATTACAGTTAATACAACAAATGGGACAAAGGCTACACAATGGAACAAAATCTTCAAAAGTTAGACGCAATGGAACAAAATCTTCACACCACGCTTGAACAAACACGTGAAGATTTAACTACTGAGGTACATAAAATCGAATCGAAATGTCAAAAAGCCTGTAACGATGTAAAAACACAAATTTGTGAGCATTTCCAACCTATTTTTTCGCGTCATGAAAATGCATTACAGAATCACGAAGCAGCCATAAAGGAACTGCAAACTATTGTTCATCAAAATCACGACATCTTGCAAGCTAAAATTGACTCAGCTGCATCTACCGATTCGGTTATGCAGCTTGCAAAAACTCAGGAAAACTTAAAAGACACAGGAGTTGCGATTTCAACACAAATGGACACTCTGAAACTTGGTTCAGAAAAACACACAGAGGAAATACTTTCACTAACGGATAAAGTAGCCGAACTTTCGGATCAGTTCACTAACTTATCTACAAAGGTAGATGATGATCTGAATGACACAAGACCTGTAGCCTTCACGGACACTGAAGAGTATGAACAAATTAGAAAATTCAAACAAAATCAAAATCAAATCAATACACAGTATAAAAGAGAAATCCGGGAAGTACAAAATCAGTTGGCACAAGTAATACAAGAATTACATATTTCAGAGGACACTCGTGCTGCAGTACGGGAAGAGGGACATAGAAATATGGAACAACCACAAAATAATAACACAGGACGCATCAGAAATTATGAAAGAAATTGGCAAGGCGCATTGGATTTTGAGATGGAACCGCCGAAACGAAGTAACAATGAGCGATGTGCGACTCACCGACACCATGATTTTGACTATAAGCTGTTCATTACTACACGTAAATTCAAAACATTTAAGAATTCTGACAACGACATTCATCCACAAGCATGGCTTCATCAATTCTCTCATTGTTTTCCTCCCAACTGGTCATTGGAGCACAGGTTAGAATTTATGTGTGGCTATTTAGAGAATGAACCAGCTGTAAGAATGCGATCTGTCATTCACGATTGCCACAGTGAAGGAGAATTTTATAGTGCCTTCCTCTCAGCATATTGGTCTCAAGCTACACAAGACCGAGTAAAACATAACATCTAATGATGAATCGTTTCGAACAATCTGAATTTTCCAGTCTTATGAAATATTTTGAAGACATGTTGCATAAGAATCAGTATCTTTCAAACCCATACAGCCCCTCAGAACTCATCCGCATTGCCTGAACATTTACGTCATATTATTTTGGCAGGACGTTGCAAAGACGACATTGAAGCTTTTCAGGGGCTCTTACAAGAATTAGAAATTGACACAGACAGTCGCGGGATGCGAAAACAGGAAAACAATCACTACAGGTCACATCCGTCACAATTCCGTGACGACAGAAACAATAACTGGACACGACAAGTCTATTCTTACAACGCAAATCGTGACCAAAACAGACACCACCCGTATGACAACCACTGGCAGAGTAATAATAGTTACAGAGAAAGATCGCATTTCTGTAGTAATGAAAGTGACAGAGACAACCATAGAAACAGACAATATGGGAACCAAAATAATTATTATCAAGGGAGACAGAATAACTTCAGACGCAACGGTCCCCCACGCAGTTACGATTCCGGGAGAAATTCTCCACCACATGACCGACAAACAAGAAACTATGTAAACTACCGACAAAATGACAGACCTGAATTCCATCAGAAATGGCGAGCTTCAAACAGGGCAGGGCTTTCTTGTCAAGGTGAATTTGTAGAAGTTTGGTCTCCTAATCCCAATAACGACGCACGCCAACAAAGAGACAGACAATGACTCGCACCGCAGGCAGCCACGTGCGCCGGCTGGCTCAGAGAAAAATAACATAGACGCTAACCTTGAGAAAAATTCCAGTATTCTGTACTGACGTATACCGCATGATAATTGCATTCAAGTTCAAACTCTGCATACTAGGGAGAGTAAAGGTTTACACCACATTTCACATGTAAAACCGTTTATTGAAAGATAATCTGCTTTTTAACTTTGTCTTTGCCATATAACTTTTCGCTTTACATTACTAGTATGCTTTGTCAGACTTAGAATCTGTTAATATGGAACAATGTTTGAAGTTAAGTATCCAGTCAAGAACCAAGAGAACTTATTTAAACAGAAATAACGAATGCATTGTTATTGTGAACATACGACACAGTGTTATTGTGTGTGTACATTCTTGCTTGTTAGTTGCACGATTACGTAATGACTATAAGGCTCACATATGTAGAACATTTACCAGTACTGCTAATGAGATTTTAATGCAACATTTTGGTTTACTTGAAAATACATTCTGGATTTAAAGTACTTTCTGTGAGATACCAGATGACACAGTGGTTAGTTTATGTGACAGCTACACGATTTTATCACGACGCTACTAATGAGTGACAATTTACAATGTTGTTTTTGCGGTGTATCTGTTTTATATCTGCACAGGTTTTCTGAATTATTCTGGAAAGTAAAACATGTTTTAGTAGTAACTTTTGTGGTATAGCTACAATGAGACAGCCTTTTTCGTAGCACAACAATACGTTACATTATAGTACTTTCTTCATTGTGGCAATAAGCATAATAACCATGATATCTATACGCAGAGCATCTCACTTTTGTTTATGATGAGGTGAGTACATTGACTTCAGCAGAACTTTGCTTACGGAGGACGATAACTACGACACTTCAACAGAATTATCTTACAGCAAGACGCACATTTAGCCCTACAGGACACGCATTTCAGTGATTAATTTTGTACTTAAAACATTTATTTTTAAATATTTTTGAATTACAAAGCAAGTTTTCCGCGATACATTTCATTCCATTGCTGTAATCTGTAACACCTGAGGGTATAATTACATTAATCCTCAGGGGGGTACACGTTTACTTTGTGAACCATGTGCTTGGCAAGCAGAAGGAGCCCTAGCTAATATGGTGTAGGCTTATACAACTTTACACATCGGTACCCTATTTCTCTAACACACAAATTACATGGCTATCTGATCATTTAACTGAGAGATAAACATTTTTTTTACTACATCAGTGACACATGTTTACGCAATTACACAGTTGGGTAACTTCACACTTATGAAATTGTATTTTGTCTGTACTTTGTGAACTGTTCATATTTTTTGGGAACCATTGTGATACTACGAGAGCTTTGAATGATGTATTTGGTAAGGGAGAATGATTTTAAAGTACGTTTGAGGTAGAAGACACTATTGAAATGAGCAGAGAATTTTTTTAGGTTTTGACATTATTGCAGAAAGCTACGCCTTTTTTGAGATTTGGCTGAGGTTTTATGATGTTATGATGACGATGTGTATTACGCTGTTGCGGTATGTTTATGACCGAGCGAGGTGGCGCAGTGGTTAGCACACTGGACTCGCATTCGGGAGGATGACGGTTCAATCCCGTCTCCAGCCATCCTGATTTAGGTTTTCCGTGATTTCCCTAAATCGTTTCAGGCAAATGCCAGGATGGTTCCTTTGAAAGGGCACGGCCGATTTCCTTCCCCATCCTTCCCTAACCCAAGCTTGTGCTCCATCTCTAATGACCTCGTTGTCGACAGGACGTCAAAAAACACTAACCTAACCTAACCTAACCTATGTTTATGATCAATAAGCTGGTGCTATATGAGAAATTTGATTATGCTACATAGCGGTTATGATGAAATATTGTAGAAGTGTCGATGATATGTATATGTATAATAAGGTAAGAATAATGAATAGTGGTTAGGTACTCTGATTTGTGGAAAAGGTTGTTGGAACCCAAGAATCGTACTTTAAGAGTTATGAAATGTATGTAAATGCGTGAATGTATTACAATGCTGACGACAATTTTTTGGACACTGTTATGTCAATAGGATTTTGTTTCTACAGATTTGTAATGCAAATTCTTGACGCGTGAAATATTTTTATATGAGACTGTCACTGTAGCGGAAACTGCTGTCGTAAATATTTCGGTAAGAAAGTTAAGTGACCACCTTCACGTAATGCGTCGTGGCCACCCAGCTGCGTGATGGACGCCAGGAAAAAAGCCATTAGTGTGTGCTTTTCATTGGCACAGGTGGAGAAGAAAAAAAAAGAGGCAATTATCCTCGCTATTGACATTCCTTTGTAGAAAGCATCATAAATACGACACCCTCAAACTTGAAAACATGATTACACTGTAGAGTTCTTAATTTATGATATTTACTGAAATGAAATGATGAGAAACATTTCAAGTCTATTGTCTTGCTAGTTGATAGATTGTTTACTGCATTATGAAATGCCATATGGCTAGTGAATGACGTTTCACGCCTTGCTTTGCCTATTTTATTTAATATCTAGTTCCTAGCTGCACTGCAGCATTGATTAAAATAAAATTTAATAGATGTACTAATATAAATATTTTATGCCTACAGATCCAGTAAATAATTTTATGATCTATTAAAAAAAAACGAAGGAGCATAAAAAGACATTTCCCTTCACAGGAATTGCATACGGAATTTTCTTTTCAACTACTTGGTAATTTTTTTAGTAGAATAACTTCTTATGATGCACCACTTTAATTACATAGACATTAAGATGTGAATATACATTTCCCTTGTCTGCATTGTTGTCTTTAGTGTAATATTTTTTCTGCTTGAGCTATGTCGTGTTTAGATATAAGTTATTGCATTTGCTGCTGCTGTTTGCCAGGCATAGTGCTACTAAATTTCACTTTACATTACTCTGTTAAGCCAGTTTTACTACTGATTTATTTTTTTTGTTTGCTGCACATTGCCTTATATTAGTTGTAATATTGCAATTGCTTTGCTAATTTCTATAATACTGCTTGCTTTGCAAATCTGCATTTTTTTGTCACTGCTGTTTGTGTTAATTGTTTTGTGTTGCTGCATTATCTCGTCCCTTAGTTTAGCATCTGAGCTCAGTAGATTTAAGTTAGCTTAAGAGGGGGTAGACTATATAAGAGAATGAGTTGCGATGAATTGTAAGAAATGCATTGAGAAGTACATATGAAAAAAGTACAGTAAGCAGGTATAGGTAGGATTTTCTTGGAAATAAATGATGAGGTAAGATAATGGAAAATAAATAATGAGGTAAGAAATATGTGAACATATAAATACAGAAAGCATGCTTGGATAGGATTTTTTTGGTGGAAACAAATGTTGATATAAGACGAAAGATCTATGGAATGAAGTTTTAGGTTGGACTGCAGTACCAAATGTTACAATGAAAACAAACCCTGCCCTTTCCTCTTGTGATATTCTGCTATGTGTTTGTGTACTCTTGTATATTTGTGTTTTTCCTGTCTATGTGTTTAGCTGATATGAGTTACATTGTAGAATTTTTCTAATACTATGTTATTTACTTTGTAAAGATGTTTAGATATTATTTATCTGTTCTGTTTTGTTGCTCATATGTGAAGTTGATGTTTCAAAAGTTATTCTGATCTTTATGTATGTACTTATGTCATAATTCTTGTAACACTGATGTGCATGTTTATTTCTATTCTTTTGTAAAGCCTGTTTTACTGCAAATGTTATCTGTACTATTATGTTCTTTAATGATGTATTTTGTACCTTTGTAATTGTATTCTTATGTTATAAAATTGTAATCGACACCAGTTTATCATATTATTAACTTGTAAGTTCCATTTCACTGCTCACGTTTCTGTTGGTCATAGTATATGCACAATCTGTGAAAAAAAGGAGGACTGTTAGTGTTTGCACGTGTGTTCATAATTCAGCAAGGGACTGGATAACAGCATTGCTGGTTCTAAGGACATTTCAAAAAATTTTTTTTGTGAGTGCACAAGTGGTGGTTCATGGACTTGCCATATTGTCTGCAAGACTCTTCGATGATGATTGTGCACCTGCACAGTCGCAACAGATGGCTGCTGGCCGTCTCTACAAGGACTACAGTGGGTCGGAATCTTTGATGGCCCACCAATACCATTATTTCTACAAGGACTACAGTGGGTCTGCACGTTTGATGGCCCACCAATACCGTAATCTCTACCAGGACTACAGTGGATCTACTCTGTGATGACCTACCTACCAATATTCTTCAAAACTTTGATTGACTCTGCTGTGGGTTTGCTCTGTTGTGGCCCACTACCTGTCTGCATGTCAAGAGTCAGCACTGTCTTTCCGTTGGGAGGACAACACTACTTCTTCAAGACTGCATGGAAATCCACAACTTCTGTGTGCATTTTCTTTTACTGCTCAGACTTTGAGAAAAACACTGCAATTTTACTGTGATGAATAATCAGGACTGTCTTTATTGACAGTGAGAAAATTTTAGCTTTTGACCAACATTGTATCAATAAGTGTGTGCATTTGATTTCTTTGTTATTGTAATTATGAAAAATTTTATCAAATCATTATTGGCCACTGCCCAAAACAATTTGTAAAATTTTTTGTGGGGAGCATGGGGGCTATGTAAGTAGGCTGTTTAGGTTCTTATATTGGTAACACCACGTAGCGCTCTGTATGAAAATCACTGGCTGTGCTGTGTGCAGTCTGTGGCTAGTTTGCATTGTTGTCTGCCATTCTGGTGTTGGGCAGCTGGGTGTGAACAGCGCGTAGCGTTGCGCAGTTGGAGGTGAGCTGCCAGCAGTGGTGGATGTGGGGAGAGAGATGGCAGAGGTGTGAAATTTGTAAGACTGGATGTCATGAACTGCTATATATATTATGACTATTAAGGTAAATACATTGTTTGTTCTCTATTAAAATCTTTCATTTGCTATCTATGCCTCTCAGTAGTTAGTGCCTTCCGTAGTTTGAATCTTTTATTTAGCTGGCAGTAGTGGTGCTCGCTGTATTGCAGTAGTTCGAGTAACGAAGATTTTTGTGAGTCATGTGATTTGTGAAAGGTATAGGTTAATGTTAGTCGGGGCCATTCTTTTGTAGGGATTATTGAAAGTCAGATTGCGTTGCGCTAAAAATATTGTGTGTCAGTTTAAACACAGTCATGTATAATTGTTCAAAGGGGACGTTTCAACTGAACACTCACTGTAAACACTGCACTAAAATGTTGGCACAAAGATGGCACACCATAGCCATGGGCAGATGGCGGGGGGGGGGGGGGGGACGTCTGAGTGAGACGCCGGCGCTTAAATACTTCATCGGGGCGCTGCTATTGGCCCACAGCGACCAGAGACCCCTAGGGGTCTTCGACGTCCATGTCATCCGGCGCGGATTCAAATCCCGTGGCGCGCGTTACCAGACCCATCATCGACCCATTGCTTCCCGTGGAGCGCATCCTTCATCGTGCCAAACAGAAGTAAGTTGAGGTGCGAGATCCGGGCTGTAGAGTGGATGAGAAAGAACAGTCCAATGAAGCTTTGTGAGCTCCTCGTGTGTGTGCACACTTGTACGAAGCCTTGCTCCAGTTGAGGAACGAGGAGTTTGTGATCCGTCGATCACCTTCAATGAGACTTACGTCCCAACATTGTTGGAGTCGCAGCTGTATGCGGCCGATCGACACGCAGGACATCAGACAGCTCACCGTGCTTTTACAAGTACCTACGAATGCCTGCGATGGCCTGGTTTTCCGACAAAAGAAACTCAATGAGGGCTCCCAGCGTGGAATGCACCTCTGTACAGATGTAATTTTGAAGTATATGTATAGCGCCCCACTTATCGGAACTTCAAGCACATTTCACTATATACCACAACAAATTTCACAGTTTTTCAACCATATCTGGCTGAGAAAAAAAGGGTTAACATTTTTTATTGAAAACGCCTCGTAAAGCACCTTCCTGTACCAGAAGAAGACCACTGTGAAAAGCAAAAGCAATTTACTACCTGGTTTCATACAAAAACCATAAAATTTAATCGCCTTACATAAATTCATTCTCGTAACAAACACACCTTCACAGTTATCCAGTGTTTATACTGTACCGATGCAGAGTATATTAAAGACCAAGTTAGTAAGTTCGAATTTCCGGAAATGTTCACTGGCCAAGATACGTGCCGTTCCTCCTTTCAATTGCCAATCAGAACTAACAATCGATTAAAATACTGAAGAAAACTAAACATGGTAGTTTCTTCTGCAGGCTAAAGAAGAAGAATACATGTAATAAGCCATATGTGTATCTCGTTTAATTGAGGTTTCTACATGCATTCCACAATTACATCTTCCTTCACCGTCCCATCCACCCCCATCTACGCTCTCCCGTACGTGTAAGCCTCGCTCCCTCCCCCCCCCCCCCCCCCCAAATTCCTAACATTTGGTTTTCCATAAGGAAAGTCTTATACTAATCATATATAGCTGATGTTTCTGAGACATATTGACTCTCAACTTTATCTACGATAATGGATTGGATTGTTTGGGGGAGGAGCCAGACAGCGAGGTCATTGGTCTCATCGGATTAGGGAAGGACGGGGAAGGAAGCCGGCCGAGCCATTCCAATGGGACCATCCCGGCATTTGCCTGGAGCGATTTAGGGAAATCACAGTAAACCTAAATCAGGATGGCCGGACGCGGGATTGAACCGTCGTCCTCCCGAATGCGAGTCCAGTGTGCTAGCCACTGCGCCACCTCGCTCGGTATATCTACGATGATGATGTAGGCTGAAGCAATGAATCAAAATTCGTACCAGCACTAGGATTCGAAACCAGGTGTCCTGCTTAGTAAGTAGAAGCAATAACTGCTATGCCACAATGGCAGTGCAGTTGCTATTCTTGCACAGATTGCCATAGTACGTCTCCCTACACAATAAAAATTCCAAGCCAACTGCTGTTCCCTTTCCAAACTCGCATAGGTAATTCAAGGCCTCTCCATTATTGGAACAGCACCTGAGCAATGAGTGAAATGCGGTTAATCCTGCCAATACCTTAGGTATAAATGGTATAGTAATTATTATATGATTAATACGTCACCTACATCTAAGGTACAAGCAGGATTAACCAAATTTTGCTCTATGATAAGGTGCTGTTCCAATATTGGAGAGCCTTATCAATACTGATGCGAGTTTAGAGGAGGAATATCAATGGGCTGAAGTGTGAATTGGAATTTATACCGCAGAGGGACTGTACTGGGGTAATCTGTGCAGCTGTGGTAGCCAAAGTGTGGCGCAGCAGTTAGGGCATCTGCCTAGTAAGCAAGAGACCCGGGCTCGAATCCCACGGTTGTTTAAGTTTAGATTCATTGCATTAGCCTACATCATTATCGTAGGACAGTCATATGTTTAACAAAATTGCTTTACATTCCTCCCGCCTCTTTCATTGTCACCCCTACTACACACTTTTACTAGAGATGTCTTTTTACTTGTTTTCTACAAGTATATCGAAAGACATCACTTACAAGAATTTAATTTATCTTTCCCCAAAACGCAACACTATCACCCTTCACTACCACACGAGTTATGTGTTATTTTCACCACCATGTGAGAGGTGAATTACTGCTCTCGAGATATTAAACAATATTCAGCACTGTACAATAAGCGAGAGTTTGCATTCTTCTCGTTTTCGCGTCTATTCATAATCCTAGCGGTAAGTGACTCTACCCCTGATCTCGTTCATGACACTCGAATTTTTACTACGTTTGTTGTCAATTATAAAAATTCTCTTGTGACGACTAAAAGGCGTACAATTTCTCCTACAAGTATACGCTACTAAATTTAAAAACAAGACTCCAGAAGAGAATAACGAAATTTATCAACTGGGGAAATTTCTTCAAATGTTGAAAATAATAACATTACTGAACTTGCAAAGAAAACAACGAAGGTCAACGATACAAATTTCACATCTACAAAAGTAATCACATGAGTATTTTAGCGAAGAGTGGAAGGGATGACTGGGAGTAGATTAGGAGAACACTTGAGTTTCAACTGTCCGTTTTGAAACTAAATTTGAAAGACATTAATCGTTTCATTTCTGTTTTCCTCATTTTCTGAATTTCATGCCCATGCAGGCCAGTGCTTCAAACACAGTTTACTTATAATCTTTTACTGAATTGGTTTACATTTATGGGTGCTTGAAGCTGTTTCATTTTATAGAACTCTCTTCCGACTCTTTCATTCCTCGCTACTGTCTCTCTCTTATATGTAGCCTCTTTCTCTGTTCCACTTTCAAGACAGCAAAAGTCGCCTACCTCTTGTACAGTCTCTGGTACACGTTCAGGATTCAGCCCTATAGCATCTCCATGTTATAGCTATCATAAAACACAACTTCCATTTCATTACCAACTGGAGTCAGTTCTTATTCACTGTCTGCGACCTCTGCTATAGCTTTAGGAAATTATATAACTCGGATTTTCTGTCCATCTCTGTCTCAGTTGCTAATAATGTTAAATTAATGATATTTAAGTTATGCCTAAGCGCATTTATAATTTGCAGTAATGTTCTGCTTTAAAGTGAGAATATTTGTGTAGTTCAAGAGACTGAGGGTTCTTTAGTAAATAAAAATTAAACTTATTCAGTTCCACATTGACAGCTAAGTAGTCATTGATGTAATCTTATTATTCAGATAATACCATTGACTGTCAATAACCGGAAACATCTAAAATCATAAAGTATATAGCTATCATTGTCGTTTAATATTACAAAACCCAAAAAAATAGTCGTTCATTGGAAGACCTCAGTGAAAGTGTCATTGATCCGTGACGGACACAGCGAACCAAATTCTCCTTAGTTCAAACGTTAAATTTTACTTATTAATGTGGGGAAATTATTAAACGCAACTAACAGAGAAGATATTCGAAGAAGATGTGTACGTTACTTCATGTGCTGATTTAGCCAACGCTAAACAGTTATGTAATAAGTCGCAAATCTGATCACTAAAGATTGCTGCCTTGAACTCGTATCACATGGCAATGAACCAGAAAGACGCGATGTTACAGAAAACAGTGCCGGAGCTATAGCTTTGACTTTCATAATTGATGTCCTCTACACTTACAGATAGGTCTCAGTTGGAAAATATAATCTATGCGCTGTCCGCTGCAAGGACTGCTCAAAAGAGTTATCAACAGAAAGAAAGATACTTTGCGTTTAAACGTAGTCACTAGTTTACCAAAGGATTTATGGTTTCTCAGCGTGAATCCACGTGTTAAAAACTCACGCAAATCGCTAATGAGTGGCCTCCTGTAGATATACACTCAGCCGAAAGGTTGTCAAAACCAGTTAAAACTACTGTTCAATGTCCTGTACTAGAACATAGCGACTTCCCTGATTAAACTTATTCCAAAGTATAGCTTTGGTGTCTCATTAAGTACTACGAAATTCTTCTGTCAGACTTGAATAATAAGATATTCCGACTTTACGAATCAGTCCCGACTGTTAAACAGAGATCTTGTGAAATTCATTCATGACTTATGAAAGACAGTGGCCAAAACTAGGTAGTTGAAAACCCTTATTTTTGAAAAGTGACGAAAACCGGGTAGCTGAAAGCGTCACATGTCCCCGTTATGTGCGAATGTGAATAGCATCTGGCGGAGGTTACAATTGTTCTGTGTATTGATTCAGATATAATAAATGCTTTTCAATGAATTTTCATAAAATAATGTCTAAGTTATAAAGGTGGTTCAAGTACTGGGTAACACTTTATAGCAGTTTTGTATTATTTTATTTATTTCAGGGATTTAAAACCCATGAAGACAAAATCCTTTTATGAAATCTTTATTTGGACTGATTACTAGTTTCAGCTAACAATCTGGCCGCCTTCTGATGACAAAACATTCTTGATTAGTGCTGATGCCATTACAGATTCACACATTGTTAAAATCTTTCTTAAGATGGCAACATCCACACAAATTAATAACAGCAATTCATCGTTCGTGGCCAGTGTAACTGAATGATGGTCATAAAACATAGATGTTACGCCATAAAACTTAGTAACTGACGCAATCAGTATTTACATCAGTGACATTTGTTAGGAAATCTGTTACTCTTCCCTCAAACGACGAAATGTTGTTTTTAATTCTGTATGGATGTTATCATTTTGAAAAAAGATTTTAACGATGTATGAAGCCGTAATGCCACCAACATCTAATCAAGAATGTTTTATGATCTGAAAATGGCCAGATTCTTAGCCAAAACAAGTAATCAATCTCAATCAAGAAGATTTCATGTGCGATGTTGACTTCGTGGGTTTTCAGTAAATAAATTTACAAAAGATCTCGGACATCCTGGATGACAATGTCAACAAACTTCAGTTTTCTAGTGGCTAACGTAGTGTCTCAGGCAATAGGGAATAAGTGAATATTTATCAATTTATGAATGTGAAGAATGTTTGGAGTAGTACAAGTAAGCTTCAGTATCGAAACCCGATGACAAATATAGTAGACACAGTGTGTGCTTTTTGGTGTCACAATACTGTTTTAGTTCTGAATGCCTGTTTGATTGTCGTCATCTGTCAAACATCACTGCCTTTCTTACTTAGCATATTGTTTAAGCCACAAGTCTTTGGTAATGTTATAGAACAATTATACAGTAGGATAGTTTAGACATGGAAGTAATATTGTGACATTTAATTTGAGGGTGACAGTCGTATTTTAAGGGACAAGTGTACCTTATTCTGCACGTTACACCAGTAGTATCAATAAAAAGAGTCACATCTGTTTTTTTAACTCTTACAGGACAATGATGCAGACAGTGTAATGGAAACATTTTTGTGACACTTAATACGAGGGTCCATTGTGTCCTGCACCAGGTGGTTTAAAAAGATCAGGTTTTAGTCTAGTTCGGGTGCCAAACGGGAGAAAAAAAGAAGTAGATGTCCTAGTCTGTGCGGATATATACTGCTGGCCTGCTTCGTTTTTAATGGCTGATAAAATAATGGACTACATACGTAATGTACTCTGCAGCGCTAAGTGTATTTACCTTTGGTCAGAAACACCACAGATATGCTACTAACATAATACTAAAAATCACTGATCCATTTGTAAGAGGTGAGGTTTGCGCTATATGCGCTGCCTGCAATAGGCAAGACTTAGGAGAGTCTCTGACCACAGAGCAGTATGTCGTTAGTTGTTGCTTGTCGCGAGTCTGCGTTAGTCTGCGCGTGTCGACAGTAGTCTGTAGTAGTCTTGACTAGTCTGCGTGAGTCGGCAGTAGTCGGCGCGTGTCGGCTGGCTGCTCTGCTCGGGACTCTGGTCAGGACTCTGGAGGATGAGTATTGTAGAAGGTTGTCATTTAATTTCTTTCAAAAAAATGCCCCAATAATAATTTTTATAATATAAAGTAATTTTTTTAAAAAAAGAAAAAGCATTCATTTCAATTTAAAGATTTTATCCAATGAATAATTAATTCCTTTCACGAATCACAAAGGATAGGCCAGCATTTCACGGAGCTGTGCCGAAATTTTTTTATGTAAGAGCAGATGTATTTGCAGTTTTTATTGAGGTAAGAATTTTAAGAATTTTTGCTTTTTTTATTCAGAATACAGGGCCGAGGCGCAGCGTTGCTGTCGTCATAAAATTTACCAAGTTACTGAATTTTTTTTATTATTTTGGTTTTTAGGAATTTTTCTGTTCCGAACTTAACATTAAATGAGAAAAGAATTTTGTGGGAACATTAAATGTGAATGCATTTCTGCACACAGATTACAAATGGGAGTCAATTTTGTTCAGAGGTTACAATATTAAAAAATTCATTTAATTATTATTTTTGCGGGGAGTTTACGCATGGTACATTTTTATTTTTTAATATTTTTTGTGGGGAGGTTACACATTGTAAATAAGAATTCCTGACCAATGTTAAGCTGAATGATTTGGTGCGTCAAATAATTACAGTGAATAATACTTAAGATAACTTAATGTCTGAGACGAAACAGCAATCAAAGTATTGCCAATGTACACATATCAAAGTAAGTGAAGTTGATTTCATCGCCGGGGACGATAGTGATTCTTGGATCTAGAAAAAGTCATTAATTCTCTCCTCATACCTCAAAAAATCGTTTTCTATCAGGGTACTGTATGTTCCAAGAAAGATGGTTTACCAGTGGGACATTTGAGGTGTCTGATGAACGAATACTCACAATCCGATTTCCATCTATTCACATATTTGAAATTTAAGTCCAGTGAGGAGACGTCGAACGTTTTGCAGACTTTCTAGGTTTGCATTAGGGTATGGAATGGACTCACAGAGAAGAAATAAACAGCGTCGTGATATCTTTATTAGAAAAATTACATTCGGTACATTTAATATGAAATCGGAAGGATACGGCTCCAGCTTAGTAGGTACAATGTTATTAAAGAGGTTGAATTCTATGACTTATTAGCTACAAGAGTGAATTTCTTTACACTTCACGGGATTACTTACGACTGTTTAATGTGTTAACATTTTCTTTTATTCCAGCCCAACTCCAGGCCGCTGTAGTTCAAACATAAGGGGAATTGTAATATATGTCAACAACGTTGAGATACGGGATTTGTGCTGAGCAGCACTTGACGACAAGAAACAGCATATCTCAATTTTTTTTTTCTTTTGCACTTTTCAGTCTCCTCTGCAAGGAGTAGGACGGGCCGTTTTAGACCTGGGCTATTTTATAGTTGTTGCTCTTTTTAGTTGTTTAGTTGCTAGAAAGGGTTCAGAATTGAGAATAAATGCGCCATTCCAATGTTAGTTTTGGTCGCACTGGACACTAGTACGTTTGTGTGAGTCCTTGCAAACGGCAGTTACTTTTGTGACCGAGACAGCCTTTGTTGTCGTCGAGAGCTCGGATTTTCATAGAGATTTAAGTCGATAGTTTATACAACACAGCTGCCGCTAAATATTTAGTGTTTATAATACATCAGTCTTAACGAATACGACTGATATTAGTGACTGTAAATCATCACTTAACATACACGTTGAAGTACGAACTGCTACTGAGTCTGAAGTACTTAATAGATTAGGACACTCGTACAGTTGTTACTTAGACACGATACTGGCAACTTATACGCGCCACGTCTAGTAACATCGTACTAGCGTTATTCAAAGTATTAGTAGTGCTAAGGGCGCAAATCAGGAACACGGTGCGTGTCAGTGTCGAATCTCATTGTGGTGTTAATTAATAATTTAGAAGATAACATGTTAGGGAGGGGGGATTTTACCACCCATGTTTGAAATATTACATACTCGCGTACAGGATGCGGTCTCCAACAAATGTAGTTTTCACTAAGAAGTTTTCGTCGATCCTGCAACAGCTTCCTACACTCAAAGCAAAAGCCACATACTTGTGTATTTTTCGTGAATACCCATGCTGCCGAAGGCAGCGGATTTCATACCATTCGATATGTACCGAGTGAGCTACGGGAATCGAACTGTTTCAGGATGGCTATATTTTACATCAGCTACTATATTTCTGTTAGTGGTGAAAGGGAGGCGATGCATACGTCATTCATTTCGTGTCTGCCCCACTTTGCCTTTATACAAATGAAAGTTTCTTTGTTAAAAATCAACGTACCACTGTTCTCAGTAATTACAGTTACAGCCAACCGGTTGCATAAGTTTAATGTACAAACCTTGTCCTGGTTTCGATATCACTAAGGGTACCTTCCTCAGAAGGAAGTAACATAGATTGCGATACTACTATTCTCCTGGAAACTGTCTCCGGTAGGTCATCCCGTAGAACGGAATTGGTTATGGTAGCAACTTACTGAGGAATATTGGTACCTTTTGTGAAAACTGCAACCCGCCACCCTCCCCCCCCCCCCTCACCTCCTCCGTGCCGGTAAATTACTTGCCGTATGTCGTGTTGCGTGATGATTACAGCGAAATATGTAAAGGTTTACGCGTGAGGAAGTTATTGATGTCGTTGAACTAATGGGCGTAACGTGAAAAGTAATTTTCTTTTGAAGTAAACAATTCAGGGTCAGAAGATTCCCCAGGTCGTATTTACTTATTTATGGTATATTTAGCCTGATTATAGTATGGCCATGAACAACACAAACTAACAATATCACAAAAGAATATCAGTTTCAATATATGCCTTACGTTCAATGATGTACATCTGAAAAATCGTTACGAACACAATTATAATTGTCAACAAAATAATGATAGTGAATGACGGTAATAATTTACATTAATAATAATAATAATAATAACAGTATAGGGGATTAAGGACAACAATAATATTGATTAGTTCAACACATCTGAACCCGTATTTAGTAACATGAGAAACAGAAGAGATAATGAAACAGGAGAAGATAGAAATGACAGTGGCAATAGCTGTTGAGAAAGAACACAAATTTGCAGTAGAGGCTCTGTGGACAAGGGAGAGGGAAATGTGATGGGGACATGGAAGAGGTTGACAAGAATGTGCCACAGGCAAATACATATAAGAGATAGTTATTGCAATAGAAGATAGTAACAGTCAAATCTGAAAGGAATTCAATTTTTCTCGTCTTTTGCGCAAGATCTTCGAACGACGGGTTGTTGATACAGAATGCGATTTGGTAATATGGCTATCATGTTAGGGAAATTATTTTGTTGCTAAAGATTATTTCTGATGTGCTGCTGAAGATAAGAAGTGCAATGATTGAGAAAACGACGGATCAAACACTATAAATCTCTGTGCTTATCGTCGCGTAGAAATGACGGTTTTTCTTAGGTAGGAGAGGGAAGGTAGGAGTGATATGGCCGAAACAGTGAATGTGCCGCACACAAGCATTCATTGTAAGTTGCAGCCAGCGTGAGCTCTCGTAAGGCAAGTCGCTGAAGGTGTTACTTACAGCTTGGAATTTTTTTTGGAAATTTGTGGTAAGGTCTTACAGGACCAAACCGATGAGGTCATCGGTCCCTAAGCCTACACACTACTTAATCTAACTTGAACTAACTTACGCTACGGACAACACACACACCCAAGCCTGAGGGAGGACTCGAACCTCCGACAGGGGGAGTCGAACGGACCGTGACAAGACGCCTCAGACCGTGCGGCTACCACGGGCGGTTGACTTACAGCTATTGACAAGAATTTTGCGATACATGTCACACATCTGAGCAGGCAAGTATTACGCTCCTGTGACATTTCCGAACGTGTCTTACGCCTATATTCATTATCATAGATCTTTGTCAAAGTTGACATGTCAAATATTTATCTCAAAGAAATTTGACGCCGCGCCGAATGGCCGCGTGGTTTGAGGCGCCATGTCACGGCTTGCGAGGCCCCGCCCACCGGAGGTTCGAGTCCTTCCTCGGTCTTGGGTGCGTGTGATGTTCTTAGCACAAGTTAGTTTAAGTTAGTTTAATTAGTGTGTGAGCCTAGGGACCGATGAACTCAGCAGTTTGGTCGCTTAGTAATTCACACATACTAAGAAATTTGGTAGTGTAGTGAGGAACTTGTCAAAGCTCGCCTTTCGTCGAAGAAATATGATCAAATTTAGAGCCTCATACTAGAACTGATCATAAAAGTCGTTCTTCACTGCAGTGTGAAATATAACCGCTTAGACCACTGGCATCGCTATGGCTTTTTGACTTCTGTAGTGTGTTTGTAAACATGGTTGCAAAGTTGGTATGTTCCTTCGATTCTAAATAATAATCTGGCCTAGAATTGGGTGCGGGGCTAGCAAGCAGCACAATGCGTGCTATTAGTCGTGTGCTGATGGGCATGTGTGATATAATACAGACTTCTTCAAATCCACATCAGCAGCCATCCACCTCTACATCTGTAAACAACCAGACACATTTTCAGCAAGCCGCAATAGAGGACGTCACGCTATAAAATTTAAAAAAAAAAAACTTAAAATTCTTACCTCTCCGTTCTACTTTATCTATTTTTGAACTCTGGAAGCCCCAAGTCTAAAAGTTCTTTATCTGTTATTGGAACACTAATTGTGGCGTCGATAGTTACTATGCCACAACGTGGATGCACGCTCTCGTAAGTTGGCACTATGAGAAAAGACTAACTACGCTGACCACATGGCCCTCTGGCCGACGCTGTGGAGCCCAGCGAGTGCCGTCTTGATTTCTGCCCCCATTCCATCAAGAGCAGACGGCCTGGAAGTATCGCTTCTACTACCGAGTGGGCTAGCTTGCTATTGCGACTTTGATCCGACTTGAACTACGACCTCACACCTACGTGCTCATCCTAGCCAAAGTTATGTAAGCCTTTGTTATTTACTTGTGTTTTCTGACTCTAGTAAAAAAGTGTTAGTTACATGCAGTACCGAAGCGCTTCACCTCTCCTGCCCCTACTTGCTTCCTTCACTCTCGGCCTATATTACAGAAGCAGTTCACAGGAGCAGACTCACGCGCCGCCTATCCAGGCGGGATACAAAACTAATTCTATTAATTACGTTATTCAAAAATAAAAATAGTTTTAATGCCCATATAGCCCTTATTTATCTTCAGATATTCCTCCTTCAGTGCTTTACAAATCGCTTTATACGTATCTGGAATTGTTTTGGTTAATGTGCACTGTGGTATTCCAGTGATATACTGTAAGCTAGACTAGTTCTCTCCTGTAGCAAGAAAACGCAGTGTTATGGTAAGATTGTCCTCTGCACACATAGCATTTCTCAAACGAGTATTCCGCTTTGTAATATGAGCAGCCACTTTACTGAGAAACACTGAAATGCCCTCTCTTCCATTCGTAAGTAATTTATTTAAGATTTGACGGCGTCCACTGTTGCTCTCATAACAAATTTCGCTGAATGCTCGACGTACAACCCACGGCTTCATCCAAGTATGCTTCCTTTATTCCCGCCGCTTCTCTCCAAATGCACACAAAATGCAATTGTGGTACAAGCAAGTACATCGCTTAGTAACAAGTTGTTGTTGTCCGCCATCTTCAACTTTTGTGAAAAACATGAAAACATGATGACAGCGTAATACCCCTTTTTAGCGCCAGGTCAAAAACCATTGTCGAAGAAATTTGACGAACACCTGATCGTATTTCTTCGTCAAAGAAATATGATAGCGTAATACTGGCCTTAGTGACAACACGATTAACGTAGAAGTAAATATCCTCGGAGTAGGGGAAGCAACTACAAATACTTAATAAAAGCAAGTCTTCTTGTCCAGACTGTATACCAATTAGGTTCCTTTCCGAGTATGCTGATGCATTAGCTCCATACTTAACAATCATATACAACTGTTCACTCGACGAAAGATCCATACCCAAAGACGGGAAAGTTGCACAGGTCACACCAATATTCAAGAAAGGTAGTAGGAGTAATCCGCTAAATTACAGGCCCATATCGTTGACGTGGATATGCAGCAGGATTTTAAAACATATATTGTGTTCGAACATTACGAATTACCTCGAAGGAAACTGTCTATTGACACACAGTCAACATGGGTTTAGAAAACATCGTTCTTGTGAAACACAGCTAGCTCTTTATTCACATGAAGTGTTGAGTGCTATTGGCAAGGGATTTCAGATTGATTCCGTATTCTTTGATTTCCTGAAGGCTTTTGACACTGTAGCACACAAGCGGCTCGTAGTTAAATTGCGTGCATATGGAATATCGTATCAGTTATGTGTCATAGAGGTCACAGTTCGTAGTAACTGACGGAAAGTCATCGAGTAAAACAGAAGCGATTTCAGGCGTTCCCTAAGGTAGTGTTATAGGCCCTTTGTTGTTCCTTATCTATATAAACGATTTGGGGGAAAAACTGAGCAGCCGTGTTCGGTTGTTTGCAGAAGACGCTGTCGTTTACCGACTAATAAAGTCATCAGAAGATCAAAACAAACTGCAAAACGATTTAGAAGAAATATCTGAATGGTGCGAAAAGTGGCAGTTGACCCTAAATAAAGAAAAGTGTGAGGTCATCCACACGAGTGCTAAAAGGAAATCGTTGAACTTCGGTTACACGATAAATCAGTCTAAAAGCCGTAAATTGAACTATATACCTAGGTATTACAATTACGAACAACTTAAATTGGAAAGAACACATTGAAAATGTTGCGGGGAAGGCTAACCAAAGACTGCGTTTTATTGCCAGGACACTTAGACAATGTAACCGACCTACTAAGGAGACTGCCTACACTACACTCGTCCGTCCTCTTTTAGAATAATGCTGCGCGGTGTGGGATCCTTGCTAGATAGGACTGACGGAGTACATCGAAAAAGTTCAAAGAAAGGCAGTACGTTTTGTATTATCGGGAAATATGGGAGAGAGTGTCACAGAAATGATACAGGATTTGGGTTGGAAATCATTAAAAGAAAGCCGTTTTTCGTTGTGACGGAATCTTTTCACGAAATTCCAATCACCAACTTTCTCCTCCGAATGCGAAAACATTTTGTTGACATCGACCTACATGGGGGGAATGGTCACCACGATAAAATAAAGGAAATCAGAGCTCGTACGGAAAGATATAGGTGTTCATTCTTTCCGCGTGCAATACGAGATTGGAATAATAGAGAAATGTGAAGGTGGTTCGATGAACCCTCTGCCAGGCACTCAAATGTGATTTGCAGAGTATCCATGTAGATGTAGAGGTAGATGTAGATGAACACGTACCTTGATCAGATTGATTATGGAGACGGAGAAGAGGAAGGCGGTGATGGAGGCCCTCTCTGTTTCTTCCGACCTATCGGTGAAGAGCTCTACGCCGGTGGTGGCGACCAGTAGGATGTTAGCGACGATGTTGACGGCAGCTCCGGCGAACCGGCCGCACTCGGCCAGCCGGGCGGTGATCGAACTCCGGTCCCCGCTGGCCAGGCCCTGCAGCCCGCCCGCCGTGCCCAGCACCTGGCGTTCCTCCTCAGATCGCCGCACCATCTCTTCTCACCTGTCCTCCTGCAGCAGAACATACGTACAAATGTCAGTCAAATGAAAACCTTAAATTTGTAATAACAAATCGAAATTTCGCGCCGTTATCCTGTAAGTTGGTAAGCGTGCTACAAACAGCGTGCAGAATGGCCTGTAGGTGGCAGCATAGTGCAGATGCACGCATACCGTCGCAGTATCAGTATAAAGATGGCCGCCCCACTTGCGACTTGCACCAGGGAAGAACAGCGTTCTGTTATTCGGTTTTTGCGTAGTGAAGGTGTGAAACCAACTGAAATTCATCGACGAATGAAGGTTCAGTACGGAGATGCACGTTTGTCACAGCAGCAAGTCTACAAGTGGAGTAGGAAGTTTGCAAATGGTTTGACTTCAGTGGAAGATGGTCATAGTCCAAGTCAGGCACAACGAGTTGTGACTCCACCGAACATTGGAGCAGTTGAAGCCGTAGTGAAGGAAAACCGCCGAGTGACACTGAATGACATTGCACTATGTTTACAGATTAGTCATGGGTCAGCACACCACACTGTGGATAATGTGCTCCAGTTTCACAATGTGTCTGCAAGATAGGTGCCACGGCAGCTGACTCCGGAAATGACAGAACGACGTGTTGAAGCTTCTGAAGAACTTATTCGGCGCTTTGAACGAGAAGGTGATGGCTTCCTTGCAAGAATCGTTACTGGGGACGAAACCTGGGTTCACTTCCACCAGCCGGAGACGAAGAGAGCGAGCAAGGAATGGCGCCATTCCTCATCACCAAAACCAAAGAAGTTTCGAACAGAACCATCAGCAGCGAAGGTTATGCTGACTCTCCTTTGGGACGAAAAAGGCGTCATTTTGTAGCATTACATGGCTAGAGGGACCACTGTCACCAGTGCATCATACACAGATCTCCTAAAACATCATCTGCGGCTTGCAATCAAATCAGAGCGACGTGGATTGCTGTCAGCATGTGTCCTTTTACAACATGACACTGCCCGTACAACAGTTGCAACAGTCACAGACCTGAATTTTGATTGTTTTCCTCATCCACCATACTCACCAGACCTTGCCCCGAGTGATTTCCATATGTTTGGACCACTCAAAGACGCAATGGGAGGAAAGAAGTTCCGTTCTGATGAAGAGGTGCGCCACGTGGTGCATGAGTGGTTGCGCAGACTACCAAAGGAATTTCTTCCTAAAGGAATTCATGCACTTTGTAAGCGCTGGAGGACTTGAATTGAGCGTCGGGGAGACTACGTTGAAATGTGATACAGCTTTGTACCACTTCTGCACAATAAATAATATTTAAGAAAATATTTAAGGTTAGAATTTGACTCACCCTCGTTTGTGTGCTCACGGGCTGTCGCGAACGTCCCGTGTCGCGGTACCGCGCGATACATTCGAGCGACACAATGCTAAGCGGTGTACGCGGTTACTCTGCGGTTACGCCGCACAGCCGTGTTACACGAATAAAGGACCATTTTAACAAAATTCAACAAAAGCCAAGTTTTTCATAACGCACTTTATTTAGGATTCTGATACTGTAATATGAGCCTCACATAATAGCTAACAGAAAATACGACAAAACAATATATTCTGTTGTAAAAGTCGTCTGAATACAGCAGATTTTCACATATATCTACATCTCAATTTTTTTAAGATTTCGAAAAACTCGACCAATCCTTCTTTTATTCCCTATGATTAACATTTTGAACATAAAATTGAAACACATCAAATGAGTTCGCAATTGCGAATAAAGACTACCATCAGCTGTAGAATGGAATGACGACAATGAAAATTTGTGCCGGACCGGGACTCAACCAAGAATTTCCCGGTTATCGAGAGTGGTCGCCTTACCATTTGGCCATCCATGCACGACTCCCGGTCAGGTACAAACCCACATATGCCTCTACGACTTGTACTCATACATCCGTTATTTATATTCCCGTACACGAGAGACGTTGCACTTGAAAGTCGCTCACCCGGTGTCGGCACATAAATACGATAGTTCAGTGCCTGTGTTATTCTGATTACAATCCGAAGTTCCTTTGCATGCACATGTATTCTGATTACGATGAAAAGCTACTTCTCATCCTAATCAGAATAACACAAGCATTGCAGTATCGTGTGAAATTTAAAACTTACACTACTGGACACTAAAATTGCTACACCAAGAAGAAATGCAGATGATAAGCGGGTATTCATTGGACAAATATATTATACTAGAACTGACATGTGATTACATTTCCACGCAATTTAGACGCATAGATCCTGATAAATCAGTACTCGGAACAACCACCTCTCGTAATAACGGCCTTGATACGCCTGGGCATTGAGTCAGACCTTGGATGGCGTGTACAGGTACAGCTGCCCATCCAGCTTCAACACGATTCCACAGTTCATCAAGAGTAGTGACTGGTGTATTGTGACGAGCCAGTTGCTCGACCACCATTGACCAGACGTTTTCAATTGGTGAGAGATCTGGAGAATGTGCTGGCCAGGGCAGCAGTTGAAAATTTTCTGTATCCAGAAAAGCCCGTACAGGACGTGCAACATGCAGTCGTGCATTATCGTGCTGAAATGTAGGGTTTCGCAGGGATCGAGTGAAGGGTAGAACCACGGATCGTAACACATATGAAATCTAACGTCCACTGTTCAAAGTGCCGTCAATGCGACCAAGAGGTGACCGAGACGTGTAACCAATGGCACCCCATACCATCACGCCGTGTGATTCACCAGTATGGAGATGACGAATACACGCTTCCAATGTGCGTCCACCGCGATATTGCCAAACACGGATGCGACCATCATGATGCTGTAAACAGAACCTGGATTCATCTGAAAAAATGACGTTTTGCCATTCGTGTACCCAGATTCGTCGTTGAGTACACCATCGCAGGCGCTCCTGTCTGTGATGCATCGTCATGGGTAACCGCAGCCATGGTCTCCGAGCTAATAGTCCATGCTGCTGCAAACGTCGTCGAACTGTTCGTGCAGTTGGTTGTTGTCTTGCAAACGTCCCCAGCTGTTGACTCAGGGATCGAGACGTGGCTTAACCTTTATCAAAGTCGGGAACGTGATGGTACCCATTTCTCCTCCTTATACGAGGCATCACAACAACGTTTCACCAGGGAACGCCGGTCAACTGCTGTTAGTGTATGAGAAATCGGTTGGAAAGTTTCCTCATGTCAGCACGTTGTAGGTGTCGCCACCGGCGCCAACCTTGTGTGAATGTTCTGAAAAGCTAATCATTTGCATACCACAGCATCTTCTTCCTGTCTCTTAAAGTTTGCGTATGCAGCACGTCATCTTCTTGGTGTAGCAATTTTAATGGCCAGTAGTGTAAATTCAGTGACCTTTGCACTCACATGTGTTTACTGTTGGCCAATCTTACAGCATATTACAAGATAATGCATCTGTTTGCTAAGCGACTGTTAGACAACAATGCACATTTCTGTTTCGTGCTTAGCCACTGTTTCACAATAAGATCTGGTTGCAACACTATTATTAAGATGTTGGAAGATTCAGAATAGCTGAAACAATCCAGGAGGAGAAAAAAGGAAGAAAAAGCGGAAGTAGTCAACGTCAATAGTGTATGAGAAAATGTTAGTCGCAGATTATTTTCTTGCTCTTGTGGCTCCAGAAACAAAAACTCCACAATAATGGCAATGCTTATCACTTACACTGAAAGCTCAAGAGTGTATAAGGGGATTCAGCGTTATTTCCCAATAAGTGGGTGGACGTAACTGTTTGCCCAAATGTGTAATGAAAGCCAAATTGCCTCTTAAGATATCTGAGCCAAGAGTACTACATTGTGCAAGGATACCTCATGCCATGGCGCAGTGTCTTTTCCAAATTACTTACTTTGCTTAACTGATAGACGTTGAGATGCTGTAATAATGTCTGAGTACCTCAACTTCCATCAATGAATCACGTAAGCAGAAGTAAAGCTAACGAGGTGATGAAATATTTGTCTTGTTTTGAAAACGATCCATAGAAAGTATAGAGTTCGATTTATAAGTTGTACAAGGGTTGTTAATCATACTAAAGACAAAATTCTGCATTACGGAGTACCTTTACGTTAAGGAAACATGTGTTTCCGTACCGTTTTGGATTTCACCCGATATGTAAACTTTGTCTTAAAATTTTCACTCTTGTTTGAGTTGTCATTTAAATGCATCACAATTAGTTTCGTAATAAGTTTAAGATGTCAGAAATAGATTTCGCTATTCTGTAAACTTTTGTTCATGTGCTAACTTACAGGAAAATATAAATTTACTAATATATTGTTAAATAATATTATCCACAAAATGCTATATACTTAAGAGTCTATTAAATTTAAATACTTGGAATGTGTATTTATAACACCTAGCTTAATATGCTGAAGAATAAACATGCCCGAAAAAGTGGATACGTTGACTTTTGTAAAAATTTACAATTTGTAACTATGTTTCTCAGTAAATTGGTGATGATCTTCAAGTATTCATTCATCAATCTCTGTCTACACGGAAGACCAGTATTGCAATTTTTTAATTTTTTTTAATTAGCGGTATTGAATACAACCAAAAAATACGGTGTTTGTTGAGTTTCATTAAAAAGGTCCACAATTGTCGCCGCAGCGCTTGAGCGTATGTACTTATTATCCGATTTTAAAGAAATTATTTGATGAAAAAATTTGATTCTTTCACATCCTACATCCTGATATCTTCTCTCGATGACGGACTGAATTTTTTCTCGTTTCTCGTCACAGCTACTGTGCTACATAAAATTAAATAAATAAGTGAAATTTTAAGAGTTTGCAAAGGTAAAAACACATTGCATAGAACTAAAATGTGGCTTAAATATCGAAACTGTATTTAAAGTTCAGAGCAGAATAACTACCTTCGTTCTCGAGATATCGTTTCGTGTGTATACGGGAAAGTCACTTGCAGGCCGCCAAGTTCTGTTCTTTTACACCGTGAATCTCTTTGTCGTTTATTTCACAAACGGTTCAAGATATCGCAACAAAGTTTTCTGCAAACGATAGCACGCAAAGGGATGCGTATTTTTTCGTATGGTTAATGCTCGGAATTTTTTTACCTGTCGCAATATGGAAGTAAACACTGTTCCTTTCGATGGAACACTGCGTTTTTTATACCCATTTGATATCTCGTTAAGGACGTATAATCTAGGATTGTACACGTTAGTATAGGGTTAGTCTAGAGGAAACGCGCAGTTTTGAAGATTGATAATATCAGTGATTCTGAAGGAAAAACGTCACAAGAACGTATGTCCTGTTCTTAACACTTTTCGAGGAAGCCAATGAAAACAATGGGGAACAAGTCAAATGCAGGTGTTAGTAAATGAGACATTGTGATCTAATATTTGCGTAATTGATTACATTTCCTCACATAAGATGTTAAAAATGTCCACCATCAACTGCAATGAATTTTTCAGATCTTGTAGATAGCTGCTGTGTTGGTGATCTGAATACATTCGTACGGTCCATCACTTGAGTACGCTCGTGTAAAATACGAGCCCCACCTTGCGTAAGTGAAGTTCACATTGGTCGATGAAGACAGCATTACGCAGCCGAATGTTTCTTTCGTTTTATTCGCACTTGAATGTCCGTGAAGAAGGACGTGAGACTGACGCCTGTGATTTTTAAACAGATGTTGGTCGGATACGGTTAAGAAGAGGGCATATGTTCATATGAAGTTTTTGTTCGGAATCACCAATACTATGAGCCCTCAAAACATATACCTTTCCTCCTGACTCACCTTCTGTTTACGTTATTCTATGGGTACTACTTAGGTTTAATCAAAACCTGTTTATTTTTCACATGAGACGGTGTAATCGCTAAGTAACCACTTCTCTTGTTTCAGTTTGCATCAAGATTTTTTGTTTATTTACAAACTTTACAATGCTTTGTAGCTACATGTGATGATATCAGCTTGCCAAGTAGTTTGTCCTGCAATGCTACTGAATTAACCTTTGTACGGTGGTGTCTGATACTCTTCCTCAGTTTCTTTCATTCTGTAATGTGAAGTAGTAGGTATACATTCCTGTCACCCACTTAAGATTTTATACGTCCGGTAACACAACACTGCATACTACACTGCTGGCCACCGTAAATGCAACACCCTGAAGGAAGCATCCGAATCAAGTGAAATTTACACCATGGGTTTGCAGCGATCAGATATGCAACTGATTAGAATTTCAGCGCAGACGCACATCACGCGCGCCTGTGGCGCCACTTCATAGCGCCATTTAAGGCTTGTCGATTTCGACGAGTGTACGTTCGGCACGTGTGTTTACCTTGTGGTTGTTTCACAAGACGATCAGTTATGCCCCGTAGACAACAGCGAACATCGTTTGATCAAGTATCCGAGTTCGGCAGAGGAAGGATAGTGGCTTACCGAGATTGTGGATTATCATACAGAGAAATCGCTAGTCGTGATGGACGAAACCAAACAACTGTAATGCGGATATGTGACCGTTGGATGCGGGAGGGTACGACGGACCGACGTGGTCGATCGCATTCACCTCGGTGCTCCACTGCACGTGCTGATAGGCAAATTGTGCGCATGGCAGTGACGGATCGCTCAGTGACATCCCGAACCATAGCACAGCACATTGCGTCTGTAACGCATCATCCAGTGTCTGCGCGTACCATTCGACGCCGTTTACAGCAGAGTGGTCTGTCCGCAAGACGTCCATTGCTTCGTCTACCATTGACGCAGAGCCACAGACGTCTCCGTCGCCAATGGTGTGATGACAGACGGATGTGGGCGGCAGAATGGAATGACGTTGTCTTTACTGACGAGGCACGCTTCTGTCTGCAGCACCACGATGGTCGGATTCGAGTGTGGAGACACCGTGGAGAGAGGATGCTGGACAGCTGCATTATGCACCGCCACAGTCTTGCACCGGGTATTATTGTATGGGGCAGTATTGGATATTACTCTCGCACGCCTCTAGTACGCATTGCCGGTACTTTAAATAGCCGGCGCTACATATCCGAGGTGCTGGAGTCAGTTGTCCTTCCTTACCTTCAGGGCTCGGCCACAGCCATATTTCGACAGGATAATGCGCGACCACACGTGGCACACATTGTCCAAAGGTTCTTCGTCAATAACCAGATTGAATTGCTTCCCTGGCCGGCTCGCTCTCCGGATCTTTAGCGGATAGAAAACATGTGGTCCATGGTTGCTCAACGAGTGACCCAGATTACATCCCCAGCTGCCACACCAGATGATCTTTGGCAACGTGTGGAAGCTGCTTGGGCTGCTATACCCCAGGAACACATCCAACGTCTCTTTGACTCAATGCCGAGACGTGTGGCAGCGGTGATCTCCAACAATGGCGGCTACTCTGGCTACTGATTCTGGCAGGAACCACATGTCACAGACGTCTGTAAACGTAATCATTTGATACTTGGTCAACATGTTATCTACAAAATAAATTTTGTTGTGCTACCTCTTGTCTTTCTTGGTGTTGCATTTACGCCAGCAGTGTATTTCAGCCCGTCGCACAATGCCAGGGCGTGTGCGCTCACGCGGGAGAAGTTGACAGTTGGGGACTTTGATAATTTCGGGCGGTCGCCTTGTCGCTTCGCGTTTGCAACTGTTTGCTGAGGTAGGACGACGCCAAGCAGTGGTCACAGTACCACCGAGAATGGTTGCCAGACGTCGTCGCCAGAAGTCGTCTGACAACATCGGCAGACAGCTAGGTCACAAAGCGTTCGATCTCCTTCGTCAGTTTTTGGTGGGATCGAGGAGGTTAGAATCTATTGTGTCAATAAGGTTAGAATCTCTTCTGACCTCTTGAGCGGGATGGTTGTCACGACCAGTCCGTGTCTGGAGAAGAGTGTAGCATTCTGACTTTTGCTATTCAAAAGACGCCGAATGCATGTGAATGACATGAATAAGGTGTTAAAAAAAGTGTCGAATACTTTGAGAGGTGGTAGTACTTATCGAAACAAGGAAAGTAAGTCCAATAAACATTGGTCTGGGAACGCATAGCTTCCGAGATAAATATGTGTTAATAGGAAAGGCTGCTCGGTGCTTGGATGCGGATGTTAGCAAAGTCGTTGTTGCATTGGCGCTCCGTCAGATACGTTGGCAGGGTATTAAGATGTCTTACAATACTCTACCTACCAACAGGTGGTCTGCAGTTAGTTCTGAGGTTCGAGTCGTGTTATGGGCCACGTTAGTTTTCGTCGTTGTTCTGTGCCTTATTATACAGTACTGTCAAGCCTGTGAAAGTATCATCGTGTTTTACCTTTTTCCAAACGCGGTTTACCGTTATTTCACTGTTTGTACTTGCAAGTGACGTAGTACATTTACGTTTTCTCTGTTCCACCACTTGTTAGCAATGGAAGCCTTTTTCTCGACAACTGAAATGGCGGATTGATATTCTGCTGTGGGTTAGCAAATGTACGTAGCCTGCGAGTCCGTGCCCACTACGCTGAAAAATATCCACAGAGCAGTGTGCCCTCCGATAAGCCATTCGGCAGACTTTTCCAGCGTCTGAGGGACACAGCACCCTTGCACCTCGGTAGACTGACTGTGTAAGGCCCCACACAGTCCGTACGCCTGACGTGAAGGTGCGTGTGCTACATTCGGGGGAAGAAACCCCTGCGACCAGTGTGCGTCGATTATCAGCAGCAGAACGCATATCTCTCTCTCTTATCTAGAGGAGGGGGGGGGGGGGGTGGATACTCACGAACAGTTGCTGTATCCATATCGTGTACAGCGCTTTCAGGCCCTAAGGCCACAGGATGATCATGGCAGATGCGGTTCTGTCAGTGGCTGTTGCAGAAGTGTGCCGCAGATCCACTGTTCATCTCCAAGATTTTATTTACCAATGAGGCAGGGTTCACAAGAGATGCTGTTTTGAATTTGCATAACCAGCATGTGTGGGCAAATGTGAATCCTCAAACAATACAGAAAGGAGGACATCAACGCCCATTCTCAATGGACATATTGGCAGGTGTACTTGGTTACAGATTAATAGGGCCATACGTGCTACCACAAAGGTTAACTGCGGAGCATTGTCTGGACTTTCTCACTAATGTTGCCTACTTTGCTGGACGCTGTGCCATTGCAGCAACTAATTGGGGACGACAAAATTTATAATGTTATTATCACGGCTCACGCATTCATAATAACATTCTTTATTGTAATGCCCATTATAATTGGTGGATTTCATAATTGGCTTCTGCGAATACAAACGTAGTTCAAGCATGATGGCGCACTAGCATATTTTGGTCACAATGTGTGCGAAAATCTGACGTAGACATTTCAGGACCGCTGGGTTGATAGGGGGGCCCCACACATTGGCCTGTTCGTTTCCCTGATCTAAATCACTAGACATTTGTTTAGGGGATACTTGAAGCAATTGGTCTACGCCACGCCTGTCAAACGTGTGAGGACACTACGGGGTCCCGTCTTCAATACATACCAGCTGGTACAACAGCAACCGGGTGTACTTCAAAGGGTGCGTCATTCCTTACGCCGGAGGGCAGAGGGGTGCATCGTAATGAATGGATGCTATATATTGAACACCACCTGTAAATACGTGTTTATCGCAGAAAGTATGCATTTCCTGACCCATGTTTATTGGAACTATTTTTCTTGTTTCGATGAGTACTACCACCTGTCGAAGTATTAGACACTCTTTTTGAACACCCTGTATATCTGTCTCAAAAAAGTGGTGGCTGGAATCGCCAGACAAGTTTTCTGAATACATGATATAAGAAGAGAAACGTTCTGTTACATACTGGAGGCGTTCGTGATCACGTTGAAAAGCAAGATTATATATATTCTGCACAACTTCTAATAAAATCAACAAACTGACGGCTCAGTTACCCCCCAGTGACTGTCATTCAGCTTATTTAAGGATGACATAAGTTTTAGCATAAGATACTCTCAAGACTTAAAGCGCTGGGAAGTGGAAACACATACACCACATTTTCAAACCCTCTCGTGCGAGAGAGGCACCACACTACCACAACACCAGTAACCGTTAATAGTAGTTCGAACACAGCTAATGCTCACCTACCGCAACTCAAAGTCCACCACAGTAACTTTAAGGGTCAAAATTGACATAAATAGTCTTCCTCACTTGAACAGGTAAGTTTTGAGGTTATAGTCAAGGCCTGAAATTTACGGAATAGATTTTGTCCTTGTTGCGGATGACTTGCTGCATTAAGGGGAGGGGTACTATCTTTTGGTTCAAAAAATTGATTTTTTTTTTAAATTGCATTTTTGGATCCATAAAAGTGTTTAGAATCCACCCCTGAAACGGTTTTTCCGAATACGGAACGGAAATGTTTGTTATTCACGCTTGAACAAAAAAATACATCTCCTGGAATCGGCCTTTTTCACGCACCAGTTTTTTTCTTTGGAGGACGAGTTAGTGTATCGGTGTTTTGGAGGAAACACACAAAATTCAAATGAAAGTTTGAACGCGTTTGTTTGGAAGCTAGCGCTCAAGCATTTGCATTCTGGTGCGAAGACTGTGGAGACTGCGACTTTGCTGGCAGTGAGCAGCTTCAACGAAGGGTATTCAGCAATTCTGAAGACCATGACAACGATGGACGTCACCCTGGGACTCTATTCGACGCAGTTTGCCAAGCATTAGGACGACCACCGGATTCAAGGGGCAGAAAACCGCTTGTCACCGGCTGTGTGTGTGTGTGTGTGTGTGTGTGTGTGTGTGTGAGAGAGAGAGAGAGAGAGAGAGAGAGAGAGAGAGAGGAAAGGGGGGCATGTGTGTTCGGATGAATGATGAAGGAATTTCTGGTGCGTCGCAAGTGCTACCCACAACTCCTTCTCAGGTAAGAAAGCTAACTATCCACAGTGAGGATAGACACTTGTTACAAGAAATACTTCCCCTGCATTACTCCTCTTCATTGCAGCACTTGCTTGACCTGCACACTGCAGCCCCACTTAAAATCAAGTTGATTGGTGCACTTCTTACTTCTGAATTGGCAAAAATTGGAAGACTTCAGGCTATTAATGCCTTGTGTCTGACCATATCCACAATAATAATAATAATAATAATAATACTGTGTGCAGCACTATAGTAGCCCTAGTGTAGCTACTACTGTGCCGTGCTATTTCAATTAATTCATTTAACTGTTTCGAAGCGAGCAATGAAGCAATTTCTGGACTACTGCAGATACTATGTACAACTTGGGGGAAACATTGTGTTGACATATTTACCATCTGTTACGTATATGTCTCTTTTATCATCAGCGATGTACGGGCCAAGCACACCAAATATGTGTAGTGGGTCAGCTGTGTGAGGAACCTGTAACCTTCACCGATGTAATGCTGCTAATTGAGAAAATGTAATTATTTATAACTTACGTAATCAATGTTACAATCTTAAAAACTGTGATAATAGTAATGACCTTTCGAAAATAATTTAGTTCCGTGACTGAAACAGAATAGTATTATTTAGTTTTTACCCTTCACAAATTTTACCCCCAGGCTAGGAACCACTGGCTAAGACAAACATTACCTGGTTGCTACCTCTTGTTCAGCGGCCCTTACCCGTGCGCTGCTCGGTAGGTACTGTCTTCGTCTGAGACTCTCAAGACGAGGGCGATTTGTCTGCTGTTCGCTTTACTCTGCGTAACATTTTATACGTGGGAAAACGAAAATCTGCTACATGTATCAGTACTTACGCGGCATACGGCATGCATTAAATGCAGATGAGAACCAGCGACGGCGAGGACGCAGTCAAATGGAGACCTTTCCTACTGTGTATTTCAGTTATTAATTTTCTAGAAAAACTGAAAAATGGGACATTGCGGTGCATGTTTGACCGGTAATTATCGTTCAGAGGCCTGTTATCTGCTTTACTTCCAGAAGTGCACCACGGGCACCGCTATATGTAACGCGTACTTGAAGCAGTGAAGAAATACATATATTCTGAGTGATGTGGCGAAACACTTCTTCTTCCGATTCTCTTTTTCCGGATTCTTTTCATTTCTATTGTGTGGTATACATACCTAAAGACTGGCCACTCTCTCCCTGTAAGTATGCCATTGTAACTGTTGCTTATGATTTTTTTGATTCTTGGTATGACACAGAGGGTAGCTAATGAGAATACTGTGATGTTAACAGCAAGGCTGTTCTCCTTTTTAATGGCAGGAAACTAGTCCTCGTATTACGTAACTGTTCGCTCTCAAGAAAAATCTCAGTTTAACCAACGGGGATCATTTGGTATAGCAATCATGTCGTGGCCACAGTTGTTGCAGCAGATTAGCATTACTACACTGCAACGTGCCTTACTGTTTTAGACAAATTTTCTAAAGTCCTCTATTATCGTGGAACCATTGAATTGCTTCTTTAGTAATTTTAAATACAATATTGTGGAAATGGCTTAGTTACAAAAACAAAAGCGACCATTATTTCAAATAATATTTATTTGTTCAAAAAGTAATTTCAGATTTAATCCAAAATCTCTTAAAGTTCCACAAAAGTGGGCATCTCCGTGGCGCTTTCAGCGCCTTTGTAACTTATCCTTATACAGATACGAATTGTGATATTTAATTTACACCTATATGGAATTTTATTATCTTTATCCTTTAATTTTGATGGTAATAACATTTGCATGTGGACTAAGATACTGAGAATAAGGAATATCAATTGTCACAAAGTCCCCTCTTCCCCCCTCCCCTCCCCTGCCCTCCCCCCCTCCGCCAGCTCAGGACACCATTTTGACAGAAAGTCTACGGCAGGGGAAATAGAGAATGAGAAGAGCGTTTGTGTAGTTATAAGTCTGTTACAAATTTTCAGTTTTATGAGTTTTGTTTTATCTGCTTAAAAAAATTGTCATAGTGTTTGCCTATTCAGCGAGATTTAGTTCTCTAATTTTTTAAAATCCAAATAATTGTAGGCCTAGCCTCAGTGAAACAATAACAATGAAAAAAAACTATATTAAGAAATGTAATTAAAGAAAATTTTTACATATTTATTTACTCATCTGTTCAATGGAAACGTGTGGAAAAAACAGTCGCACAGTATCCTCTAAGCAATGCAGTTACCTCAAACTGTTAGAATCTTTTTCACTAAACCATTCAAAAATGTTACTCATTTTCAGTATTACATAAACTTGTCTGGACATCTACTTGATTTATATCAACTTGTCGTCAGTTAGTCATCTCTTCAAATTACCAGCAGTAGCAAAAGTTTCCAGGAAATCGATTAACATATTTTTTTTTTCAACTGCAGAGATAATGGGTTTGTGGCCAGCTCAGGTGTAATGCATACACTTGTAGCCTCCATTGCTAAAGGCATCACTGTGCAAGTACACATGCAACACTAACGTCACAAAACTGCCCACCTTTACAGTAATTTATGTTTTAATGAGACAATTGAAACTCATTCTTAGTTTCTCAGGTTTACTTAATATTAAGCACGTGACGGATTCGGCATCCAGTCTGCTATCGAATTTATTTTTTGTCGACACTTAAGAGTGAGAACCATGTTTCAGTAGGCCTTGGTAGCACGGGCAACTGACGATAAACACATTGTTCACTGTCGCTCTCACATTCGTATTGACTGTTCAAATCAGTTAGTGGGAGCGGAGGTTGGTACCTATTCTGATTTTCTATCATTTTGTAGAGTATCTCACCCTTTAATAAAAACTGCGCTCTTCAAACAAGCGCTGTATTTCCAAGACAGTCAAAGTTTCTTCTCCAGCACAACTGCTGCTCCAGTGAGAGTGGGAAGGATTCCAGGTAAGAATTGACACTTCTGGAAGGGAAGAAATGCGCTGAAGGCGGAGCGAAGTACACAATGTGATCAAAAATATCCGGACACCTGGCTGAAATACAATTAAAAGCTCGTGGTGCCCTCCTTCGGTAATGCTGGAATTCAGTATAGTGTTTTCCCACCCTTAGCCTTGATGACAGCTTCCACTCTCGCAAGCATACGTTAAATCACGTGCTGGAAGGTTTCTTAGGGAATGGCAGCCCATTCTTCACAGAGTGCTGCACTGAGGAGAGGTATCGATGTCAGCCGGTCAGGCCTGGCACCAAGTCGGCGTTCCAAAACATCCCAAATGTGTTCTATAGGATTCAGGTCAGGGCTTTATGCAGGCAAGTCCATTACAGGGATGTTATTGTCATGTAACTAGTCCACCACAGGCCGTGCATTATGAAGAGGTGCTCGATCGTGTTGAAAGATGCAATCGCTATCCCCTTGTTGCCATTCAACTATGGGGGGCAAGAAGGCTCTTAAAACATCAATGAAGGTCTGTGCTGTGATAGTGCCACGCAAAAAACAAGGGATGCAAGTCCTCTCCATGAAAAACACGACCACACCATAACACCACCGCCTCCGATTTTTACTGTTGGGACTACACGCGCTGGCAGATGAGGTTAACCGGGCATTCGTCACACCCACACCCGGCTTTCGGATCGCCACATTATGTACCGTGATTCGTCACTCCACATAGCGTTTTTCCAACATTCAGGCGTCCAATATTCACGCTCCTTACACCAAGCGATTCGTTATTTGGCATCTACTGGCAAATGAGCAGCCGCTCGACCACGAAATCCAAGTTTTATCACTTCCCGCCTAACTGTCATAGTACTTGCAGTGGATCCTGATGCAGTTTGGAATACTTGTTGATGGTTTGGATAGATGTCTTCCTATTACACATTACGACCCTCTTCAACTATTGGTGGTCTCTGCCAGTCAACAGACGAGGTCGGCCTGTACACTTTTGTGCTGTACGTGTCCCTTCACATTTCCACTTCATTATCACATTGGAAACAGTGGACCTAGGAATGTTTAGGAGTGTGGAAATCTCACATACAGATATATGACACAAGTGACAACCAGTCACCTGACAAAGTTCGAAGTCGGTGAGTTGCGCGGAGCGCTCCATTCTGCTCTGTCACGATTTCTAATGACTACTGAGGTCGCTGATATGGAGTACCTAGCAGTAGGGTGGCGGCACAATGCACTTTATATGCAAAACGTATGTTTTTGGAGGTGTCCGGATACTTTTGATCACATAGTGTATTTATTAACGTGAAGCAGGGATTGACAGCAAAACCTCAGCTACAGCAATTCGGCATCAAAATTAATTCTCTTAAGCGTGTAATGAATTCGAATTATCGGGCAACAGAAAATATAAGCAATACGGATAACATCCCCAGTAGCACGTCGAGGTCGTCTCTAAGATGGACAGAAATGCAGTCGGCACTTTTCGTCTGTACTTCTTTCATAATTGATTTCTGTTACCACTTGTGCTGATGGTTTCTTGCTTATTCTCTTGACACCTCTTCATGAATACACTGTTCTGTTTCTTGTGATTTTTCTCCTTATTTCTTACTTCTCCTTTCAATTTTCTTCGTGAATTTTCGTCTAATAGCTATGGTTTAGTTACTTCGGTTTATACTCTAAAAAAGAGTATTTAAACAAAACTTATGATACGTCCAAAGTCACATGACGGCCTTACGTCACTAATGGTAAGCTACCTAAACATAGGCTCCTGTTTGCATTTAAACGTGTACGTAATGTGAAAATATCGTTATGCTAGGTTTTTTTTCTGGTGTATTTCTGGTCGTGTACGTATATGATTAGGATTTTAGAATTGCTTTTTATTGCGTGCTTATAATTTTACCTCGTAGTTTTCTGATGATGGCTCAGGCTCGATTGCGCTCAAGTAGAGGGCGTATCAAAAAGAATCATCCGATTTAAAAAAAGTCATAACTATTATGCTATCTAAGATTTGGGCGTGAACAACGTAATGTTGGTAAGAGCAAACTCTCGAGTTTTACTTGCTTCCCGCTAGGTAGCAGCAGTGTGTGACCACTTCAGTTCCAGTAAAAATGGTGTCGGGACAACAGAAAGGGTTTTGTGTTTTACGTCTTACGCAGTGCGGGACAGTAATACCTGTTCAGCGTCACTCTCGTACTAGGTATGGTGTGGATTCTCCTACAGCACAGAGAATTAGACGATTGCATGAACAATTCCGAGAAACAGGTTGTTTGTATTAAGGCAAATCAACGGAACGTCCCCGAGTGTCTTGACACAGATGTCGAATACATCCCCCATAGTTTCGCAAGGAGTCCGCAGAAATCCATTCGCCTTCAGTTCGATAGCTCAACATGGCGCATCCGTCTGGCGTGTGCTGCGTCGACGTTTACGCATGAAACCGTACAAAATTCGTCTACTGCAAGCTCTTCGTGAAGGCGACAAACAACAACGTGTGGAGTTCTGTAATTTCATTCTTGGCAAGATGGAGGATGACAGTTTTCTTCCACTCTTAGTGTTTAGTGACGAGGCAACATTCTACTTAAATGGAAAAGTGAACCGTCATAATGTGACAACATGGGGTACGGAACAACCAAATGAAGTTGTACAACACAAGAGGGATTGTCCAAATTTTTATGTTTTTTGTGCAGTTTCACAGGAAAAGGTTTATGATCCATATTTCTTTGCTGAGAACACTGTTACAGGAAGCACATATGTCGGTATGCTTATGAACTTTCTTTTTCCACATTTGGAGACTGATTCGAACGTCTTCGTCTACCAACAGGTTGGGACACCGCCACACTGGCATTTGGAAGTGCGGGAATTTTTAAATCAAAGGATTACTGAACGATGGATCAGTTGCACTGGACCAAATGAATCAGCCTTAAATTAGTGGCCTCCAGGTCTGTAGTATACAGAGAAGTTGCGACATTAGAAAATTGCAGCGAAATACAGGAAGATCTGCAGCGGATAGTCACTTCGTGCAATGAGTGGCAACTGACCCTTAACATAGAGAAATGTAATGTATTGCGAATACACAGAAAGAAGGATCCTTTATTGTATGATTATATGATAGCGGAATAAACACTGGGCCGGCTGGGGTGGCCGAGCGGTTCTAGGCGCTACAGTCTGGAACCGCGCGACCGCTACGGACGCAGGTTCGAATCCTGCCTCGGGAATGGATGTGTGTGATGTCATTAAGTTAGTTATGTTTAAGTAGTTCTAAGTTATAGCGGACAGGGACTGATGACTGTAGCAGTCTGGCCCCTTTGATCCCACAAACCAACCATCTACGGGACTGATGACCTCAGAAGCTAAGCCCCATAGTGCTCAGAGCCATTTGAACAATTTCTCTGAACAAACATTGGTAGCAGTTACTTCTGAAAATATCTGGGAGTATGTGTGCGAAACTATTTTAAGTGGAATGATCATATAGAATTAATTGTTGGTAATGCGGGTGCTTGGTTGAGATTCATTGGGAGTGTCCTTAGAAAATGTAATCCATCAACAAAGGAGGTAGCTTACAAAACACTCGTTCGACCTAAACTTGAGTATTGCTCATCAGTGTGGGATCCGTACCAGGTCGGGTTGACAGAGGAGATAGAGAAGATCCAAAGAAGAGCGGCGCGTTTCGTCACAGGGTTATCTGGTAAGCGTGATAGCGTTACGGAGATGTTTAGCAAACTCAAGTGGCAGACTCTGCAAGAGAGGCGCTCTACATCGCTGTGTAGCTTGCTGTCCAGGTTTCGAGAGGGTGCGTTTCTGGATGAGGTATCGAATATATTGCTTCCCCCTACTTATACCTCCCGAGGAGATCACGGATGTAAAATTAGAGAGATTCGAGCGCGAACGGAGGCTTTCCTGCAGTAGTTCTTCCCGCGATCCATACGCGACTGGAACAGGAAAGGGAGGTAATGATAGTGGCACGTAAGGTGCCCTCCGCCACACACCGTTTGGTGGCTTGCGGAGTATAAATGTAGATGTAGATGTAGACCTGACTGTCCGTGATTATTCCTTGTGGGGTTTATAAAAGGTTCTGTTTGTGTGCCTCCCTTACCAACAACAATGAATGAACTAAGACATCTCGTAACAGCAGCTGTGGAAGCTGGAACTCAAGACATGCTCTCTACAATGTGGGAACAATTTGAATACCGTATTAACGTATGCCGTGCATCTCAAGGGGGCATACTGAACGCCTGTTGAAATGTACGAAAAAAACTTTTTGAATTTCATGTTCATCTAAAAATAAAATGTGTTTAGAAGTTTCAGAAATATATACGTGCCAAATATGATGATTCTTTTTGTTACACACTATATTCATTGTCGTAAATACAGTGGCACCCAAATAAAATCAAGTATAGAAATAACAACTGTTACCACACGCTAAATTAATACAGATAGAGCACAATCACTGACTTAACAGGGGTGGGATATCACCTGTGTCCTTGTTTTTGAAGGAAATATCGCATTATTCACCCAAAATGATATAGGGAATCTGCAGCAAACGTAATTAAGGATGCGTGCTCCGCTTTCGAGTACGCGAGTACACTGCCTCAACCAGATTGTCGGTTCGTTCAACTCATGTTACAAGATATGAGAGTATTGCATACTTTGTAATAAGGTACCGTACGTTCTTCCCGGAGTTCACGCGTATACCGGGTATAGGACCAGTTGTGAAAGAACGCAATGTGTCTTCAGTAAGTCGTTTAAAGGCCGGAGAGGTCGATGTTTCCATAGTGCGTTGTATTCCCGGTTCTCGACGTGTGTCAACGCATATCGGTGAGGTGACTGGAAGAGTAATATCAGTCAAACAGTCCTTCGCTGCAAGGTTCGCCCTGTTTTAGTGTGACAGCGTAAACTAGTATTTTTGTTCCGATATAAGCTTTGAAATCATAATTTATCGTATGTAAATGTTGCGCGTATCTGCTAACTGGAAAGTGATAACTCGGTGTCGTGGAGACTAGCCTTTGACTTGTAGAATGGAAATAACTTGGCGATCGAGCAATATGAGAGTGTTTGATCGCGGGCAGGTTATTTGTGTGTGGGGCACTCCCAAGTCTGAGGACGTGATGTTTCACGCGACTCCATCATGTGATGGCCGTCAGAGTGAATGACTGTCTCGTTCCTAGCGTTTATCGGATCATATGGAGCCCTCTTTTCCATGATTTGGGATGCCATACCTGTCGCAACTGTACCAGTATGAATCATATAAACTTCGTTCTATGTGTCATTCATTTAACTGTGTGTCGTATTGTGGGAGGCGGGGAATGGAGACCAGCCTAGCACACGCTTAAATGATCGTGGGAAACCCTTTAGAAACGGGACCAAAGGTTGCCTAAACCGCCGCGCTGATTCGATTCGGATGTGGTCGTAGCCTAGGGATCAGGCTCAATCTGAATCACGACCATATCTCTCGAGGTAGACAACTGCCAGCACTGAATGACCGGTCGAATGAAACAATCGAATGAAGCTACTGCCTGTTGCCATGTCAGCTATAAGAATATCTTTGATTCACTTTTTGGGTGTGAGTGGTTTCAATAAATGTGAGATAATCGACTGACACAAGTCTCTGATGGCTATGTCAGCTACATGAATATTTTCTCTCAACATCTAAGTTAGAGTGGTTTCACTAACATATTTGTTCAGAATCTTTGGCTATGCATGCACCATAACTACGTTTGGCAACGCTTTAGACACATAAGTTTTCAAAGTTTTCGACGCAAATAACCCATCTTATTCCAAGGGCAGGTAAAAAGCTACATTTCTAAAAAATAAAATATTTTAAAGCTCATGAATTAATTCCCTAATATTACAATTTTTCGGACTTCCAGCGTTCGGTACTGATTTTTGGTAGGTTTTAAAAGTCTAATAACTGATAGTGCATCGTAAATTTATGTTTAAATAAGTGAACAATTACGGCTTTGATTAAATGTATTGAAGCTCTGTTTCTTCTCTGTGGTGTGCATCCATCACTGAAAATTCGCTTTCAGTAAATAACAGGGTGAAGTTAAGACAGTGACTATGGTAACAATACATGGCTACTATTAATGACTCATTCGTTTCCATAGTATACCACATGTACAAATATTATTGATGCGTAAAGAGAACCGTAAACTCACCACGTTTGTGTTGTGCCCAGCAGTTGCCGTCACGAGTGCAGTAACTTGACGAAATTGTGAGGGGCAAGACAAGAGTTTTCCTGTGTTGGATTGTTCAAATGGTTCTGAGAGCTATGGGACTTAACATCTGAGGTCATCAGTCCCCTAGAATGTAGAACTATTTAAACCTAACTAACCTAAGGACATCACACACATCCATGCCCGAGGCAGGATTCGAACCTGCGACCGTAGCGGCCGCGCGGTTCCAGACTGAAGCGCCTAGAACCGCTTGGCCACTGCGGCCGGCTTTCCTGTGTTGGAGTATGTGAGATGTTCAACTGTTACAACGGTGCAGCATCTACTTAGAAGGAAATATGGAAAATAACCTCCATATAAACAGAGGAGTATGCGTTGTTAACGACAATTTAGAGTCACTGGTTGTCTCTGCAACCAGAAAAATACTGTTCAACCACTTGAGCTGGACTCACTCGTGGAGAGGGTGAGCGGAAGTTTCGTACGCAATCCAAAAAAAAAAGAGCTTGGAATATTGCAGAAAACCGCGTGGAAGATTTTGCAACGGAAGTTACATTTCAAACCGTACTATCTGCAGCTCATGAAACAATTAAAATCATAAGATTTTGAGCGGCGCCTTCAGTGATTTCATTGAGGTCCTTCATGCCACCCCTCAAGCCTTTTTGTGCCGATTCTGAGCGGCCGTATGTCTTGTATCTTTTCCTCGGCCACTTATCAGAAATTAGCGTGATTTCAACGCTGTGCGTCTCGGTTTTGACCCTCCATCGTAGAGGTGTCAAAAGGAGGAGTGAAATGTGTTAAGGGGGGCTGTGACGACCTTCCAGTGCTGTGACACGTCCACGGAATTGTGTTGAAATTTGGTGCCAGTGCGGCATCATTAACCCACCTTATACATTATGTGAAGTTCGGATCTGTGGCCTTTTCCTCGCATGTGTCGATACTTTGCTGTTTGAAACTTGTGGAGCTAGATGATGACGTCTCCGGGTGCCACGCTTTTGCACCGTTACAGAGTAATGTGGTATGGATCTTTCAGCCAAGTTTCAAATTGAATCTTCGCAGTGGTTGGCAGTTGTGGGGTTTTGAAAGAGTGATACGTTAATTCTGTTGCGCAGTGTAGTTACGCAATAATTAGTACTGGTACAACTAAATCAGCATAGATATCTTAATCAGTTGTAAATGATGAAAGGAAGAATTAGTTTATTCAGTAAATAATTAGATGAACATGTACACTGCTTATCTTAATTTTAGAGTACCAGTACGTCTACTCGTAACCCTGGGGTAGGGGTATCCTCTGCGGGTGTGGGTACCACAGATTAGATTAGATAAGGTTAGTACTTGTTCCATAGATCATGAATACGACACTTCGTAATGATGAACGTGTCAGGTTAATAAAAGGTGTTTATACCAGATATTACATTACACAAAATATTACACGACACGTAATATTTTCTTCTTTTTGTGTGTAGAGCGTGGGGAAATTACCCACTTACTCTGTCCAGAAATTCATCGAATGAGTAGAAGGAGTTACCATCTATAAATTCTTTTAATTTACTTTTAATTGATATAGGGCTATCTGTCAGACTTTTGATGTTATTAGGTAAGTGACCAAAGACTTTTGTGACAGCGTAATTTATCCCCTTCTGAGCCAAAGTTAGATTTTACCTTGGGTAGGGAAGATCATCCTTTCTCGTAGTGTTGTAGCCATGTACACTGCTATTCCTTTTGAATTCGTTCGGATTGTTAATAACAAATTACATAAGTGAATATATATATATTGTGAGGCTACAGTGAAGATGTCTAGCTCTTTAAAGTAAGTGTCTGCAGGATGATCTTGGATGAGCTCCAGCAATTATTCTGATTACACGCTTTTGTGTAATGAACACTCTTTTACTCAATGATGAGTTACCCCAGAATATGATGCCATACGAAAGCAGAGAATGAAAATAGGCGTGGTAAGCTAATTTACGGAGATGTATATCGCGAAAATTTGCAATGACCCTAATAGCATAAGTAGCTGAATAAAAACGTTTCAGCAGATCTTCAGTGTGTTTTTTCCTGTTTAACCCCTCATCAATGCATACACCTAGAAATTTTGAATATTCTATCTTAGCTACCGGTTTCTGATCGAAGTCTGTATTTGTTAATGGTGTCATTCCATTTACTGTGTGGAACTGTTTATACTGTGTTTTGTCAAAGTTTAATGAGAGCCTATTTGAAGAGAACCAATTAATGATTTTCTGAAAAAACATCGATTACAATTTCATCAGTTAATTTTTGTCTTTTGGGTGTGATAGCTATATTTGTATCATAGGCAAAAAGTACCAGCTTTCCATCTTCGAGAATATAGACCGGCAAGTCACTAATATATATTAAGAATAGCAGAGGACCCAAGACCGAACCTTACGGCACCAAATTCTTGATTGTTGCCCAGTTTGAGAAATCACCAGTCGTATACCACTGTTTTAGTTCACTGAGTAAAAGTACTACAGCTTCGTTTCACTCTGAAAAATGAATGTATATTTCAGTTAACCGAAAAACTAAAGAGTGGTTTCAGTTGAAAGAACTAATAGATGTTTCAGTCAACAATAAAACTACAGACTGATTTCATTTGAAAAGATACAATGAATAAGTCACTCAAATCGCGAAACTGTTTTCCTTCGGACTGTTTTCCTCCGGTTGCTTCATCTGACTAGTTTCATTCGAAAGAAATCAATGACTAATAACCCAACTCATAAGCTATGTAAAACTACAAGCCACTAATTGTCCCATTAGATTTATTTCTCACAAAATATTTAATGAATAATTCAATAGATACGTAAAACTTCATCAGATTGAGTCTGTTCTTTTCCATCAACAAACAGAATCGATTGCGTCCATTAGGTTGTTCCCATGATTACTCCTCCACACACAGCTCTCATGCTTCGAGAAGCAATGGTACGTGCGGACGCGAAGGATAGGGGGAAACCTCTCCGACTAGGCAAGTGAACATGCCCTTCGGGGTATCCCAGCCGTTGATACCATACGACTTTAGTTCCCTATCACTGTCACTCTGTCGATAGGAGACGCCATCGACTGTTGGGGATTGCATCTCTCGTTCGGCCGCCAGACAGTGAGGTGAGTGGATTACTGTTCGTTACTGTAGTTATAGGCCACTTCTGTTCTGTGGGAGTGTGGCCGGAGGGGGTGTTGCGGGGGATTGGGGGTGGGGGGGGGGTAGTTGATATTCCAGCTAAATTCCGTTTCAGAACTGTGGATACCTATAGCATACCGGTATTGTTTCTTGTAGAGAAATGTACGCAGTTGTAGATTCTGCTGTGCGTTTTCAAGTTAAAGGTGTGAACAGTCCGAGAATTGCTTTGTATAAGTTAGTGCTTTATTAGACACGATTCTTTTGGATTTGTTATGCCGTTGTGTCCCTTCGAGCTTTGAACTTCCTGACCCAACCCGTTATACGGAGACCTAGAGTGTAATGGAATCCGAATCACGTTGAAACCTGGCGTTGTCTGCAGCAGTAAACAATGCCACACTTGAGAAAAGTGACATGTGAGAGTTAAAAATCCTGTAACTGACGTGTGGTCGAACCGATGACTATCGGATTCTTAATACGGGACTTTAAAACTTTTCGCATCTACACGAACATAATCCGTTACCGTATAGATAGAACTTTCTTCCCATCAGCAGGATGGGACAAAGTCATCGACCTCTCACTACGTTCAGCTGACACCTATATTAAATTTCCTGCTAATTAATGCATAACAACGCCAATGTTCCTTTCAAATATTTTTAACGTGTGCACATGTCTGCTCCTAGTCTTCAACAATTGTTTATTTTACGTATCCCTGTGTTGTGCAATGGAGGGTTTCCAACGAACGATATGTAGGTGTTTCTTGCTGCAATAATCAGATCATAATGTTAGCGACATATTCTTCAAATAAAAAAACCTGCTATAAAATCAGGCCTGATTTACAACAAGGTGACGAAAGTTCGTGTGACGGGATATGCAAATATGGAGATGGTGGTAATATCGCGTACACGAGATATAAAAGGGCAGTGCGTTCGTTAAGCTATCCTCTGTACTCTGGTGGTTCATATAAAAAGGTTTACGACTTGATTATGGCGGCACAAAGGGAATTAACAGACTTTGGACTAGAACGGTAGTTGGAGCTAGATGCATGGGACGTTCCATTTCGGAAATTGTTAGGGGATTCCGTATACCAAATCTGAGACATTACCTCTCACCACGGACAACGCAGTGGCTGTCGGTCTTCGCTTAACGACCGAGAGCAGCGATGTTTGCGCAATGTTGTCAGTGATAACAGACAAGCAACACGGAGAAATCAATGTGAGTCGTACGACGAACGTATCCGTTAACACAACGCGGCGAAATTTGGCGTTAATAGGCTATGGCAGCAGACGACAGACTCAAGTGCCTTTGCTAACAGCACGACATGGCCTGCAGCGCCTCTGCTGACCTAGTGACCATATCTAGACGTCTGGGAAATCGTGATCTGGCAGGTGAGTCCCGATTTCAGTTGGTAAGAGCCGACGCTAGTGTTCGATTGTGGCATAGCCAGTGTGAGGGAGACGCCACGAAGCTATGGAGCCAAGTTGTCAACAAGGCACTGTGCAAGTTCGTGATGGCTTCATAATGGTGGGGGCTGTGTTTACATGGAATAGACTGGATCCTCTGGTCCAACTGGACTGGTCACTGACTGGAAATGGTTATTTTCGACTACATGAAGGCCATTTGCTGCCATTCATAGACTTCATGTTCCCAAACAACGATGTAATTTTTATGGATGACAGTGCGCCATGTCCTCAGGCCACAGTTGCTCGCTACTGGCTGTAAGAACATTCTGGACAATTCGAATGAATGATTTGACCATCTACATCGCCCAGAATGAATCCCATCGAACATTGAGAGGTCAGTTCGTGCACCAAACCCTGCATCAGCAACACTGTCGTAATTATGGATGGCTACAGCGGCAGCCTGCCTCAGTATTTCTGAATAGGACTTCCCACGACTTGTTGAGTCCAAGCCACGTCGAACTGCTGCAATATGCCGGGCAAACGGAGGTCCGACACGACATTAGGAGGTACCCTATCACTTTTTTCACCTCACTGTACACAGGTCTCAGTTTGTCTGCTCCGAGAATTTTAAAAAATTCCAGCTTGCTAATACTTTCTGTCCCTGAGGCATTGCTTTTCTAAATCAAGAGAGAGTATTTTCTCCCCAAGAAGCAAGACGGAAGCCTTATTTTCTTGAACTGTATAGCTGTACCACACAGTCATACTTACCTGAACTGCTGTTGAAGTATTCTTCCTCCTGGAATCTTCTTCACAGACGTGAAACGGCGCTAGTGCTTACATTCAACCTCCAACATACCTGCTTCTGTTAATACTCCACAGCATGCAATGTCACCCAAATTTGTTCCCTGTGCTGGTAAATTTTGACGCGAATTTTGTGTCCCAGACGCACACGACACATCGTCTGAGTAGCTGTCCAAGACCGCTGGAAGTACTGACTATTGCAAGCCCGCTAAGGATTCACAAACTGGTGTGACATTTATCTGACGTGTTCCTGAGTTCCCCGCCACTGTTAATTCCACACTGTGTAGTCATGAGACATTGTTCTCGTAGGCCTTGAAACTCAATTATATTTTATTCATATATGTAACTCTTTGTAAAATACTTTCTCTTAAAATTTGACTTTGAAAGGGTTTGCTGTTTCAGACACAGTCACAGTAGCATGATCTACTAGCAAAGTTTGATGGCTTCTGCCTGTGCTTACGTGTGTGTGCGTGTGTATGTGTATGAGGGGGCGGGGCAGGGGTTCGATCTGTTCTTTAGAATTATTCTTTCCCATGCTTATTTATTACAGTGCGCTAACGACAATAAAAAATCCCCCTGTCACAAAATTTGTAGTCACTGTGGTCCTATAGTTCCCTTTTTGTCCCTTAAGGTGTCATTATTTTATTTTAGTTGCGTGATTGACCGTAAAAAAGAATAGAAGCAACTAATTGCTCTGTGATCGTAGTAATATTGATTTCATTGTCAGATTGCAAATAAATTCGGCATCTCAGCGAAAGCTGCCGGCAGAGTTCACCCTCAGATTACTTCCATAACAAATGACAGAGCAACAGATCCATTATTACAGAGTGCTTAGTGATGCAAGAGGCTGAAGAGCAGTACGTGAAAAATGAATAGGCAAGTCCTGGTCTGGGAAACAATGGACATGTTGTTGTTGTCTTGTGGTTGTTGTTGTTGTGGTGGTTCAAAAATGGCTCTGAGCACTATGGGACTTAAACCCCTCTGAGGTCACCAGTCCCCTAGAACTTAGAACTACTTAAACCTAACTAACCTAAGGACATCACACACATCCATGCCCGAGGCAGGATTCGAACCTGCGACCGTAGCGGTCTCTCCGTTCCAAGCAACTAATGCAATCTAAATACTTCAGAATCTGCTTACTGTAATCATACTGTACGATTTCCCCCACCCGCCACCCCTCAAACCCTATACCCCGTTCCCCCCGCCAAGCTTCCCTCCAGTACTAAATTGGTGATCCCTTGATGACTGAGAATGTGTCCTACGACCAGATCCCTTCTTCTACGTTTACATCTACATGTACACAGATACTGCGCAAGTCACCGTATGGTGCGTGGTGGAGGGTACAGTATACCGCTACTAGTCATTTCCTTTCCTCCACTCACAAACAGGGCGAGTGAAAAACTACTGGCCATACGTCTCCATACGATCCCTAATTTCTCGTATCTTATCTTCGTGGTCGTTATGCGCAATGTAGAATAATTGCGCAGTCAGCTTCAAATGCCTGTAAATTTTCTCAATAGCGTTTCTCGAAAAGAAAGTCTCCTTCTCTCCAGGGACTCCCTTAAGAGTTTCCGGGGCATTTCCTTAACACTTACGTGTTGCTCTAACCTACCAGTAACAAATTTAGTACCCTGCCTCTGAATTGTTTCACTGTCTTCCTCTAATCCGTGTTGGTACGGATCCCAAACACTCGAGCAGTACTCAAGAATTCGTCGCACCAGCGTCCTATGTGCGGTCTCCTCTACAGGTGAACAACTTTTTCCTAAAATTCTCCCAACAAACCGAAATCCACTATTCCCCTTCCCTACCACAGTTCACTCGTACTCGTTCCATCTTGTATCCCTTTGCAACGCTACGCCCATATGTGTAAACGAATTGACTGTATCAAGCAGAACATTAGTGATACCGTATCCGAATATAACAGGTTTGATGTTCCTACTCATCCACTCAACTGCGACACCTTACGGTACATCACTATACCACCAGCAAAAAACCGCAGATTTCTGCTCACCATCTCCGCCAAATCATATACGTACATAGAGACCGGCAGCGGCCCTATCACACTTACCTGGGTCACTCCTGAAGATACCCATTTCTGATGAACACTCGTCAAGGACAACGTACTGGGTTCTATTATTTCAGAAGTTTTCAGGCCACTCAGGTATATGTGAACTTATTCCATATACTCATACTTTCGTTAATAGCCTGCACTGGGGCATCGTGTCAAATGCTTTCCGGGAATCTAGAAATATGGTTGTACTACAACCCTGTATTCACCTGACAGAATTCCGGTTCCTCCCGCTACCGAACTTCACAAACTAGCACTATATCTAACTTTAACGTATCCATTTCTTAAATTTTCTATCCTACCTCCAAGATTAAGGGATTTGACATTTCACGCTTCCGATTCGTAGAACGCCAGTTTTGTTTCTCGTGACAACGACATCCTTACGAGTATTCCCACTCCTCGCCCGGAGATGGGATATGGGGTGCTATTTTGCCTCCGGAATATTTTACCCAAGAGGTTGCCATCGTCATCGACATACGGAAAATTTTAAAACTTTCAATAGACAGATAAATTTGAAAATAAGCTTATGCATAAGTAAGGGCTTTTAACGTACGACGGTTTAATGTGCAGAGTGGGAACATTTTACATACAGACGTGATGGATAATTTGCCATTTCGTGGAGCAGGATGCTTTGCTACGCTGATGTAAAAATGGAGTATACATTCTGTGCACAGCCCTCGTTAAGAGACTCTAAAAAGCGCTGTTGAATTTTTTATCCGAGTTAAACGATCTCGAAATATCTCCCTCTTATATTTCCTGTACTTAACAGCTAAATGTTGAGGGTTTCCTGCTGTACATCTACTTTCAGTTTTCCGTTATATTATTACTTTATTCTGCGAACTCTTTATTGCTGAAGTAATTTAAAGACGGTATTGTGTACCAAGAATCGACTACAAACTGGTTAGCTTGTGTAGTCTTTGAAGCTCACGAAAGTCTTGTGTTTCCAAGTCAGTGTGCCAGTTACTCTGCTACTTGTTGAACGAGAAACGTTGTTAGACTTTGGAATGTCTGCCATATGCTGATCGCTGTAAGTGTTCGCGAGGCTAGTTCAGTCATCTTAATCACCCTTCCATTCACTTTGACCTATTAAACTTTTGTATTGGGTATAGAATTTGGTGTACGAGTATATGATGTTTGCATATTTAGCTTGCTTGTCATATGTCGTTGTACTACTAAGAGAAAAAAAAATGTATCTGAGCACTATGGGACTTAACATCTGAGGTGATCAGTCCCCTAGAACTTAGAACTACTAAAACCTAACTAACAGAAGGACACAACACACATCCATGCCCGAGGCAGGATTCGAACCTGCGACTGTAGCGGTCGCGCGGTTCCAGACTGAAGCGCCTAGAACCGCTCGGCCACTCCGGCCGGCTGCTACTAAGTGCTCATGGGTTATTCCATTCACTTGATTGTTGAAATAATTGCATGACGTAGAATTTAGGTATTCCCCGTCATCTGAACTTACCTACTCGATGTCTCGGTATTTAAGAGCTAAAGTCACTCTACAGCCATTATTTGATAACCGTGTTACGAAACGAAACCGTTGTCGCTGACAACAGATGCATTTGATAAGTCTCGAATAATATTCCACATCATTGATCGCATCCTCTCTTCCAAACATTATGTATTTCCGTGCTGCCGCGTGGAGTGGCCGAGCGGTTTGAGGCGCCATGTTACGGATTGCGCGGCCGCTCCCGCCGGAGGTTCGTGTCCTCCTTCGGGCATGGGTATGTGTGTTGTTCTTAGCATAAGTTAGTTTAAGTAGTGTGTAAGTCTAGGGACCGATGACCTCAGCAATTTGGTCACTTAGGAATTCACACACATTTATTTCCGTGCTATTGAATAATTTAACAGAAAGTAAGGTAGATCATGATGTTGTTGCAACTTGGAGAGAAGCTGTAAGTGTTCTGCAGAAGGTTAGATGTTCAGTGTTCCATGTTTGACTGTTATAATCACAAAACGGGATTTGCATCCCAACTGCATTGCTGAAACACATTCACTGTTGCTGGAATCTTATAATTGGTACTTCATGATCACTTGTATTCAATTTATTGATGCTGAGCCCATTATTTTATCGTTCAGCTGTTTAACGACAGACTGTTCTGCTCGATTAACTTCCACTGCTAATGTTACAGTCAAACTGCGTTCGTTAATTCATTGCTTGGATTATAATTTTATCTATGGTAGGACATATTTTATTCAAGTCAGGGAATGTTGGTTTTTACTTACACTAGTAAACCATACTTCAGAGGGAGTAGACTGCTAACAACGTGTAATCACATAATGTGCGCTTCTTCTTGCTTTCTCTCAGTGTCTGCTGACGTACAGCCTAACAATTATTGAACTATATGAAAATAACGACGTAAATCAGTTACAAACTAAGGCGTGCACACACTTCATTCAACATTTAAACGTCACTACAGATACGCGGATTTAGGTTATGACAAGTTCGATATGCCTGCCATCATTGGCGATGATGTGGCACAGACGAATAGCTAAATTCTGCATAATCCGCTGAAGTGCCGGAACGTCGATGCTGCCAATGATCTGTTTTCAGCTCAGCAAGGTTTTGGGATTATTGCTGTCTTTACTATAGCCCCACAAGAAGGAGTCGCATGTGTTCAGATCCGGAGAATATGGCGGTCAATCGAGGCCCACGCCAGTGGCCTCTGTGTACCCCAGAGCCACAATGTAGTCCCTAAAGCGCTCCCCCGAACATCAAACATCCCCGTGCTTCCAAGGGGTCAAGCTCCGTCTTGCGTGTACCACATTTTGTCGAAATGAGGGTCACTTTAGATAGTGGGGATGAAATCATCTTCCAAACCCTTCGTGGCTACCGTTCGGTATTCACCGTGCCATGAAGGAATATTGCACAGATTATTCTGTGATTGGAAATTGCACATTCGTTCACCCGTTCAGTGTGAATAGACTTCTTGATCGCTAAATTGCTGTTTCTCAGTCCCCCAAATGCGCCAGCTTTGCTTATAGATGAATCCGTCCAAATGAAAGTGGGCTTCGTCGCTAAAGCAAACCACATAGCGCATACTAATTCCCATCATGCCCCTCGGCGAACCGTGTAGTTTGAACTTCCTAACACAAAACATTCAGAAGTTATGACGATTTTATTTCACATAATTCAATAATTTTCACCAAGTGTATTTATCCGTAGCTAATATTAATAATGGGCGAAAACCCTCATTTTCGCGATTAAAGTAGAATTTCATTTTCACTGCGGAATCTGTCACAAGGAAGCAGGTTCCTTAAATAGTTGTTTCCAAACCTCTGAAAATTCAGATTACTCTAAAATCTGCCCGGAAATTCGTCCATTACATGCAGTGCGTTACTCACATTCAAAGAGCCAATTTACTGTTTTACCACAGGCATTTCAAGTCGCGTCCGTTATTCATCTTTACTCCTCTTTTAAAGCGACCTGTCATTGTCATTGTTGTTGTACCATTGAAACTTTGGATTTGTTTATTTTGTAAATACATGTGTTTACAGTAATGTCTTGTGAATTTTATTTTATTGTTATTGTAATTGTGTACATCATCATTACTACATACCTGTAATTATCAACATCACTGTCACTAAATCTGAAACACCTTTCTTCATCTCGATAGAAACAAGCTGTCGATTGCTGATGACAGACAAGTCTTATCTTTGTGACATAGGTGTAAATAGGGCAGCAAGGGACCAAACACCATGGAAATAAACAGAACAATTGTCTCACGTGACGGCGTTTATATTCCGTATCTATTTTGCAGTGAAGTAGTGCCTTTATACAGGGGAAGCATTCGAATTCGGCATGCAGTGTTTCAGCAAGCATTTTCGACGACTACATGTTAGGTAATCTGTGCACCCATTAGAAGGTCACTTGCTCAGAATACGTTTGCGTCATCAACATATTATCTATACCAATTAATATAGTAGAATGTTGCGAGAACGGCAGAGTGCATTTTGAAATTTCAGCGACGCTGCATCCTTCTTACGTTTACGTCTTCATTGTGTATTTAACAGCATGTTGAATATTGTGTACGAAACGTTCATGATCTGTAAGAAGATAAATCTAAATTAGCCAGAGTAACAGTTTTATTGAGTATCTTAATATATCGTAGGATTCATAATTTGCTGTTAAAAGCGATGGAGAACTAATTTTAAACATAGCTGCTACCTTTTTACCTAGCTATCGGAAAACGAGTATTGCATTCTTTAGCGCCTTTCACATTCAAGGTATAAGTAGAAATACGTGCTTTATAATGTAAAAGATAGAACTATATTTCAGTTTTTAAATGTAGTCCTGTAGAAATTGAAGTTCAGATTCTGGGATCAACGTAGCGTGTTCCCTGTAGAATCAATAGTTTTGGTATTTTCTTTTTTTCAATTTTTGTATAATTGAATTGTGTAAACTACTGTAATTGGTGTCTCTAAAATCAATACAACGTTTATTCTACAACTGAAGAGGGAAACAAATTGTCACAATATAAAAATTAAAGAGGAAATACAGACTATGGACACAGAGCTAACAACAACATTAAATAAGCGTGGGGATACATACAAAACACATCTACGGCCTACTCTCTACAAGGAACCTCAACAAAGTCGATATATTTGCTTATCAAATTAGATAAACTTGTCATTTAGTTGAATAACAGACAGTGTTTCTTAGTGAACCGAACTGTAGAAATTATGTGTATGACATAATCAGCACTTCCTAAAACGAACTTTGAGTTCAATTTTATGCCTGCTTGTCAATATCGTAGGTCCAGAGCGAATAGCGTACTTCTAAATATTACGAATCTCTTTCAGAAAAAATTCTTGTGTACATGTCTTTTAGAACATCGAGAGAGAAGAGCTAAATAATAGCACGAACAGAATAAGTTTCACACAATAATTCTGTTGAAAGGTCAGACTGAGGAACTAAAGTGTAGACTTTATAGAACGAGAATTCTGTAATATACCGGGTGATCAAAAAGTCAGTATAAATTTGAAAACTGAATAAATCACGGAATAATGTAGATAGAGAGGTACAAATTGGCACACATGCTTGGAATGACATGGGGTTTTATTAGAACCAAAAAAATGCAAACGTTCGAAAAATGTCCGACAAATGGCGCTTCATCTGATCAGAATAGCAATAATTAGCATAACAAAGTAAGACAAAGCAAAGATGATGTTCTTTACAGGAAATGCTCAAAATGTCCACCATCATTCCTCAACAGTAGCTGTAGTCGAGGAATAATGTTGTGAGCAGCACTGTAAAGGATGTCTGGAGTTATGGTGAGGCATTGGCGTCGGATGTTGTCTTTCAGCATCCCTAGAGATGTCGGTCGATCACGATACACTTGCGACTTCAGGTAACCCCAAAGCCAGTAATCGCACGGACTGATGTATGGGACCTGGGAGGCCAAGCATGACGAAAGTGGCGGCTGAGCACACGATCATCACCAAGCGACGCGCGCAAGAGATCTTTCACGCGTCTAGCAATATGGGGTGTTTTTTTTTTTGTTCAAATGAAACTGCATGTCATTCCAAGCATGTGTGTCAATTTTTACCTCTCTATCTACATTATTCGGTGGTTTATTAAGTTTACAAATTTATACTGACTTTTGATCACCCGGTACTTCTTTCGTGGATGAATTACACTCCCGTAGGGTTGACTTCACAAATATCAATGTGGACTTAACCAAAATTAGATTTATGTAATTGTTCCATCCCTTCAGGTTCAGAGATTGGTAACTGACCATAAATGTAACTAACAGTAAGTGTAATGTAACGTTCAGAACCGACACTCGAAATCACAAAACTGAAGAAGGATTCTTTCGTGTTACCAACTGCTGAATATCGTCAGAGGTGTACAAACATTATCTGCTGGACCAGTCGAGCCATTCAGTACCGTTGATAATGGATTCACTCAGATGCGGTCATTTGGCATCATATGAACAGGGTCATCAAATAATTCTCCCGGCTGTTGCCAGCCTTCCAGACCATGAAACCGCTATTTCTCTCTCAACAAGCTCAGTTGGCCTCACGAGGCTTGAGTGAACTCGGTTCCACTTCTCCAAGAAAAAATGCCTAGTAGGACTGGGAATTTAATCCGGGTCCTTAGCGCAGATGACGACTAAAGAGAGTTAGTAGAAATTCGTGAGTCTATAAAAAGGTCGATGGGCGAAACGTACAACACCAACCACCATTATACCTTAGGAAAAGGTCTTACCGAGGTCTCGAGATAATTCGGGTCCTACGTAAATTCGCTATGCCGGTCTAAGTCTTCTATCCAGTCACTCATCGGCCAATCCGGTTTGGCAGTAAAAGACACAAAAAAGCCGAAGTCTTACATCGTGCATTTCAGAAATCTTCCAAGCAGGAGAATTTTACAAACATAACATCGTTTGACCGCCGTACAGACTTGCGTATGAAGGACATAGTATTAGGCATCCCTGGCTCAGGTCTGCATATTATCCCAATTAGGGCCGGCCACTGTGACCGAGCGGTTCTAGGAGCTTCAGTCCGGAATCGCGCTGCTGCTACGGCCGCAGGTTCGAATGCTGCCATGGGCAAGGTTGTGTGTGATGTCCTTAAGTTGGTTAGGTTTAAGCAGCTCTAAGTCTAGAGGACTGATGACCTCAGATGTCAAGTCCCATAGTGCTTAGAGCCATTTGAACCATTTGAACCCAATTAGGTTTCCAAGAGTGTACTCTATGGCACTGCCCTCTTACTTAGCTTTCATTTATAGCGGATCTCTCGCCCAGCGCAAAGTCCCAAGCAACTGAAACAAATCTCATGTGACACCTGTATACAGAAATGGTGAAAGAACGGACCCGCAAAACTAAATATCAATATCCTTAACATCGGCTTTCTGTAGAATTCTTGAAAATATTTTCAGTTTTTTTCCTTGAGAGGGAAGAGCTGCTGTCAACAAATCAGCACGAGTTTAGAAAACATCGCTCCTGCAATACCCAGCTCATCCTTTTCCTACGTGACATCCTGCGAACCATGGATGAAGGGAAACAGGCAAATTACATATTTCTAGATTTCAGAAAGGCCTTTAACCCGGTGCTACACAGCAAACTCTTAACAAACGGACGAGCATACGGAACAGGTTCCCTGACTGTGAGTGGCTTGAAGACTTCTAAAGTAATAGAACCCAGTACGGCGTCTTCGAAGGCGACTGTTCCTCAGGAGTGCACCAGGGAAGAGGGTTTAGGATCACTCTTATTCTCTATATACATAAATCATCTGACGGACAGGATGAGAAGCAGTCTACGGTAGTTTGCTGATGATGCTGCATGTACTGGAAGGTATCTTCGTTCAAGAGGGTACAAGATGCGTTAGATAAAATTTCTGTTTGGTGTGATATACGGCAGCTTGCTCTAAATGTAGCAAATCTGTTTCAGATGAGTAGGAAAAACTGTCCCGTAATGTTCGAAAACAGCATTAGTTCTGTAAAGCTTGACAGAGCCACTTCAATCAACCGTCTGGCCGTAACGTTTCAAAGCGATACGAAATGTAACGTGCGCGTAAGAACGATAGTACCGAAGGCGAATGGTCGACTTCGGTTTATTGGGACAATTTTAGGAAAGTGTGGTAAACCTGTAAAGGAGAGAGCATGTAGAACCTAGTGTGACCCATTCTTGAGTACTGCTAGAGTGTTTGAGATCCCCACCAGGTTGGATAAGGGAAGTCATAGAAGCAATTCATAAGCAGGCTGGTGGATTTATTACAGATATATTTGATCAACGTGCGAGCATTATGGAGAAACTTCGTGAAACAATTGGGAACCCCTGGAGGGGAGACGGCGTTGTATTTGCGGAACACTATCGAGAAAATTTAGAGACTGGCGTTTGAAGCCGACATCAGAAATATTTTACTGCCCCTACATGTATTTCAGTTCAAGATCACGAAGACAAGATAGGAGAAGTTAGGGCTAGTACGGAGGCGTACCTGCAGTCGTTTTCTCCTCACTCTGTTTCCGAGTGGAACAGGAAAGGAAGTCACTTGTAGTGGTGCAGGATACCCTCTGCTACGCACCATACAATGGGTTTCAGAGTATGCATCTGGATGTACATGTAAATGTAGATAGCAGTCCCACACACTGCCCGCTCAACTACGGAGGAGGAAGTTCATATACACATAGTGTTCCAGGAAAAACAGTAAATATTTTAGGAGGTGGTAGTATGGAATAATTCGAGTAAGACATTCCATAATACATGCTTCCGATTTCTTTTAGTTACAGAGTCTCAGAAGACCACAAAAATTTAATTTCACGTGTTGGTACTCCAGTTGCTACGGGTTTTTTATCGATTTAAATTTTTGTTTTAATACTGAAATCGTGAAGCTGTGTTTGAACTTACATAGTTGAATTGTTGGACTCTGATAGTGACCGTGATTTGTTGGTCAGTGCTGTTGTATCATTTATCCATCGCGAACTTACAAATGCCGGCCGGGTGGCCGAGCGGTTCTAGGCGCTTCAGTCTGGAACCGCGCGACCGCTACGGTCGCAGGTTCGAACCCTGCCTCGGGCATGGATGTGTGTGCTGTCCTTAGGTTGGTTAGGTTTAAGTAGTTCTAAGTCTAGGGGACTGATGACCTCCGACGTTAAGTGCCATAGTGCTCAGAGTCATTTGAAGCATTTTTGAGTATGCCGACACGGTGTTTCTGTATGTGTTTTGTAATAGTAACGATGCTGTTACGTGTAGAAATTAGGTTGTCAGTTTCTTACCAGGGCAGTACCAGATTAAAGAGTGTTAACTTGTATTTTCGCTGAATTGCGTGGTACTGATCCAGCGCCGTGCAGTCGCAACTCATCTGACGTGCAAATGAACACAGTGATGATGTCGGAGACGTTATGCAGTTGATAGAATACTGAGTACACGTAGAATTGCTATACGTATCAGTGTTCCACATAAAAAATATATGACGGACATAATGTATGCACTACCTCTAACCTCATTATATACAACGGAAGGAACTGAAAGCTGACCGTAGGAAATTTTTCGTTGGCTGAGTACGAAATCCCGTTTATTGACGAAGTGGTTTCAACTCGCGGCGGTATCAATAACACTTGTTACTCATCTCAGTCTTATGACGAAAACTGACATGTGTTTGTGGATACACCTTTTCAAGAATGCTTTTTTGTCACTGTGCGGTGTGTCAGGACAGAAAATCAGTTCACTTACAGGGCCCCTTTAGCTGCTCTTTCTAGTAAACGTGCAAACGTGTAACCAACAGTATTGGAAGACATTCCTTCGGTTAAATTCTTTCAGGTTGACGGTGCTCCTGCACATTTGTAGTCGTCAGGTGACACGTCATCTTAACACATTTCCCGGCAGATGATCAGCAGAAATGGTTACGATTCTTGGCCGTCAAGAACCCTGGATCTTGCGCGTCTAAAGTTTCGCGTTTGGGGATGGTGTAAATGTGAAGTCTACAAACAAAATTGATCGTTCGTATTATGGATAATGCAGCCCTTGTAAAAGAACATGACGACCACGTAAGTACGACACATGGTTTTCGCAAGAGAATTCGAAAGAGAATTGAAGTCGGAGTTTATGAAAATCAATTTTCAACTTATTGATGTGTCTCGTCTTAACACCTTCTGTGGGTATTTTTTGAGTTAACATTCTGACAGCTGTATCTCTGTAAGCAATAAAAATTGGAGTTGTGGTAACTGGAACTTTTTATTCGAATCTGTGTACGTTACCATCTGTTCCTCTTGAGACACCTTTTGTAATTACAGAGATAGAGGTACAGCGGACGCAGCTTACGTTTCTGATTCCGCATTAAGAGTGACCCCTTGAGTTTTATTTCATAGCTAAGCCCTCAGTACAATCGGAAATATTTTTTTCACATTTCCGAAGCATTTCTTTTGCGTACTGGACTGTCATGCGACTCTATCGAAGGCTTCTGTACCTATGTTTCGCTGTTTATAGCTATCTGTCTGCAACCTTCTCGAGAAAAATTGGAGCAAATGAGGTCTCTCACTTTCGGACTGGCGTAGATTCCCACACAGCAAGTTCTTGGTCTACAAAAAAGACAGAATTATCGAACACAAAATGTATTCCACACGTCTGTAACGATGACAGGGTAGCTTGAATTTAAAACGGTGCAAACAGGGATGTGATCTTCGGCCTCTGTTGACCATTCTGCATATCGATGAAGCAGTTAGATACATAATAGGAATATTCAGGAGTGGACCAAGAGATATCAGTGACAAGAATCGCTGATGAAACTGCTATGCTATACGAAAGTGTGGAATAATTACGTGTTCAGTGGCGTTGTCAAGTGAGCGTAGAACATAGTAAACTGAATGAAAAGGAAAAGACTGAGGTGTAGGAGATGTGAGATTACTGGCAACTGCAAAACCAAAATTGTGGACCACGTTGGACACGAAGTCAGGCAGTTGTGCTGTCTTCGAAGGAATACAAGTAAAGGGTCACTCACTCGAAACCCTGAAACTGTTTCCCTTGCAGGCCGTTGTGGCCGAGCGGTTCTAGGCGCTTCAGTCTCGAACCGCGCGACCGCTACGGTCGCAGGTTTGAGTCCTGCCTCGGGCATGGATGTGTGTGATGTCCTTAGGTTAGTTAGCTTTAAGTAGTTCTAAGTTCTAGGGGACTGATGACCACAGATGTTAAGTCCCATTTGAACCATTTGTTTCCCATTGCGACGCATAAATTGAAACTTGGCTCAAAGGTGCCTATAGCCTTAGTCTGTAATGGTGCAAAAGCGTGACGCCCTTCGACGTCATCATCGGGCTCGGAGAAGCTTCAGACAGCAAGGTGTCGGCGCATGCGAAAAAACGGCCAAAGCCAAGAAGTTTATGTGACTTGTAAGGTGGATTCATGACGTCACATTGGCACCAGATTTCACCACAATTCTGCCCAATGTCACTGTGCACGTGTCCCGCAATAGGGAAGTCGCCACACCCCCTCTTACCCACGTTTCATCTCTTCTTTTGACTCCGCTGCGACAGAGAACAGACCCACGACACCCAGCGTCGAATTCAAGCTTCTTTTTTATGCGTGGCTGACGAAATCATTTCAGTTACACCGCCGCTCAGAATCGATACGAAAAGCCCTCACGATGTTGAATAAAGAGCATCAATGAAACCACTCCTTCCCTCGGGACTTTGATTCCCACACATTCCTCGGCAGTAAACGACAGTTCCCTGTGCAGTGGGCCGCAGGACGACGTTCTTGATAACGTTCGACGCAGCTGACACCTTCCCCTCCCCCTCCACCGGGCGATTCAACCCTTCTCTTAGGAAATCGTGAGCCACCAACCCCAATGAACGTCATCGCACCCATTTAAAGAGCAATGTGACAGTAATGTTTACTCAGGAGCGTAGAATCGGCCACTTGGCATTTAACTGCTTTAAACGTGTTACCGAGCGCGCCTTTGTACCTGTCCCTGTGTGCTCTGAACGTGTTTAAGCGCGCCACCAGACCTTCTACCTGGTACTCTGAACGTGTCTATGCGTAGAGTAGCAGGTAGAAGGACTGGCGGCGGCTGTAAACACGTTCAGAGCACACAGGGACAGCTACAAATGCGCGTGTGTTAACACATCCCTCCTGTGGCGTCATCACGGGGGTGTGGACATTGACTCATTCTGTACTAAAACGGAAAAGGGTCCCTCTATGACAATCCAGTCCGACATCGCCCTCGGTGCTACCGGCCTTCGTTGTTTACCTTCTTAAAAATGAACCTGTACAGAGACAAGCAGTGAAGGAGTCATAGCCGCCTAACGCCGTATAACTCCATTCCACGCTCTTGCTCCATTACACAGGCAATTTGTAGGCACCTTTGGGCCTGATTACGCGTTGTAGTGAGAGACAATTAGGGGATTACGAAAAGGTGATTGTGTTGCCCAGTTTACTTCGTGAGGGACAAAGCAAAGAAAACATTAGAAGCAGATTAGGACAGGCATAGAGAACAATCTTCACCGCAAGTAGATTTTTTTTTTAATCATCAGTCTTCTGACTGGTTTGATGCGAGCCGCCACAAATACCCATCCTAAGCCAACTTCTTCGTCTCAGAATACCTCTTGCAACCAACGTCCTCAATTATTTGCTGGATTTTTTCCAGTTACTGTCTTCGTCTACTGTTTTTACCCTCTATAGCTAACTCTAGTACCATGGAAGTTATTCTCTAATGTCTCAATAGACGTCCTATCGTCATGTCCCTCCTTCTTGTCAGTGTTTTCCATATATCCCTTTCCTCTCCCATTCTGCGTAGAACATCCTCTTTCCTTACCTTATCAGTCCATCCAATTTTCAACATTCGTCTGTAGCACCATGTCTCAAATGCTCCGATTCTCTTCTGATTCTTTCCTCCCACAGTCCATGTTACACTACCATACAATACTGTGTCCCAGACGTAAATTTCTTCCGCAAATGATGGTCTATGTTTGATACTAATAGACTTCTCTTTGCCAGGAATGCCCCTTTTTGCCAGTGCTTTCTGCTTTTGATGTCCTCCTTGCTTCGTCCACCATGATTTATTTTGCTGCCTAAGTAGCAGGATTCCTTTATTTCATCTGCATAGAGATCATCAATCCCAATATTGTTTCTCGCTGTTTTCATTTTTTATATGTACACTACAGACCACTGAGAAATGCATGGCGGAGGGTAATTCCTATTGTAGCTGCTATTAGGACTTCTACTCATGCCATTCGCATATAAAACGCGTTGTAATTAGTCTAATCTTGTCTTTGCAATCTGTACGGGAGACTTTCGTAAGGGCTGCATATTCCTAAATTCCTCACTGGTTCTTGAAATCACGTAAGTAAGCGCTGTATAGTTTGCATCTACTTTCAATCGTCTGCCACTTGAATCTGATCAGGATCTCTGTAACACTCCCCCATGGGTCAAGGAAACCTTGAGCAATGCACTAAAGGTGTCTAGAAATAAATCTCTTTTCTAGGCTTATTACATTTTCAAGGTATTCTACTAATGAAAAGAAGTCTGACATTTGATTTAGCTACGACTCCGCGTATGTCATAATCCCATGTGATATCCCCGCAAATAATTACACTCAGGAATTTGTTTCGGATGACTGATTCGAATTGTAGCTGATTGACGTTGTGGCAAAAGGATACAACTTTTCTTCGATTTATCAAGTGCATAACTTTTCTTCTTGCGAAAATTTAAAGCAAAACGCCAATTTTTTCATCACTTTGAATTTTTATCAAGATGTCACAAAATATTTGTACAGCTTCTTACATACACTTTAAAGGCAAAAATTGTCGGTTAGATCTCACCGTGACTGTTACTGACACCAAATGAAAGAACAAGTTTGCTGTTGCCAGTCACTGTTTATTTATTTCCCTCGTCAGGTAGAATTTGTGTGCATTAATATGACAGTTGTGTGTTTTGTTACGAATTTAAGATAACCTACCGCACTGTATAGTAGAGCAAAAAAAGCACTACTTCAGAACATGGCTCTTTGGAGGTTTTTCACTGAAAACAACTTAAATGTAAATGTGGATATAATACTACTAAAACAGCAGATCTCCAGTAGTCTCAGACTCCTTGCTCTGTCGTAACACATCACTTACAAAATGTCACACTTCTTAAGCAACAATGATTTCTAGACCTACATACATCAAAGGTGCAAAGAACATACATCAAAAACAGAAACCCTATTTCGAGGTACAAAGTATATATAACAAAACAAAACCATTATTTCACAGTAAGTCTTCAGCCATTGCTGAGCTCATTGGTTGAGTAGATGAACAGATGTTTGATATCGAGTTTATGTAGCTTAAACGTTGTACCAGTTTATGTATCAGGTAACATTTTGGAAACATTTAATATAGTAATCATGCTGCCAACAGTGGCAAAATTATACATGAATAAAAATTTAGGCTGGGGTTCAGAGCTAGGATGAAAGGCATTATGGAAGGAGAGCAAAGTCTTGGTTACGACAAAGCTATGTGTTTCCTGGACTTTCATCTGTTACATTTTATAACCGGTTAAATGTTCAAGTGTATGTGAAATGTGTGAAATCGTATGGGACTTAACTGCTAAGTTCATCAGTCCCTAAGCTTACACACAACCTAAATTATCCTAAGGACAAACACACACACCCATGCCCGAGGGAGGACTCGAACCTCCGCCGGGACCAGCTGCACAGTCTATGACTGCATCGCCTTAGACCGCTCGACTAATCCAGCGTAACTGGTTAAGGTTGAACTAATTCATTAATAAGTAATTAAAAATATGCAGATATATATAGCATCACTAATATAAACAGATACAGATAAAATCAGGCGGACAAGGGGTGCAAACGGTTGGTTTCTGTGTTTTTCGTTTGAGTTTCGTGAGTTAGTCAAGTGTTCATTTAGAAAGAACAAAGAAATATGCAAATAACTAAAATACGTGTGCACAAATGCACACACAGGGTCCCACGCGCCTTTTTGTGTTACAACGGAGTAAAGTTGAAGTAAAATAAATATTAAATTAAAATAATATGCAGATAGGTGTATTAAAATAATATGCAGATAGAAATATTACTAACAAGCTGATACATGTTTATACTCTCAAGCTGATATGGGGTACACACTGTTAGTGTGTTGGTTTATTTAAGCTAAAGGCCATACCATTGATCATATGTGAAATATCATGGAAAAGTAACTAATTATTCATAGTAAATGCGAATGGAGGATGGAGGCTCCATGAGGCTCCTCTTAAGAACAGACAGTACTCAATTATAGTAGTCTGCACCATCTGCAAAGACTGAATATTTACGCAGTTTCTTTGAGAAAGTATTTCATTGCAGATATCTTTGCACTTTCATCACTGGAAAAATACTCCAGAACAGGTCACTCTTGTGTCTTTTTTGTGATCCTTTTTACAGATGCATTGCATTTTCACAGAAGGGTTCCATAAAATCAAATCTTCTTTCCTAATATTGATTTGCCCCTAAATACTGTAAGTAGGCTGTTTATGTTTTCTGTATGTAAGTAGGCTGTTTATGTTTTCTCTATGTAAGTAGGTTGTTTATGTTTTCTCTATGTAAGTAGGCTGTTTATGTTTTCTTATTGGCAACGTTACGTAGCGCTCAATATGAAAATCACTGGCTGTGCTGTGTGCAGTCTGTGGCTAGTTTGCATTGTTGTCTGCCATTGTAGTGTTGGGCAGCGGCAGCTGGCTGTGAACAGCGCGTAACGTTGCGCAGTTGGAGGTGAGCCGCCAGCAGTGGTGGATGTGGGGAGAGAGATGGCGGAGGTTTGCAGTTTGTCATGAACTGATATATATATATTATGATTTGTGATGATATTAAGGTAAATACATTGTTTGCTCTCTATTAATATCTTTCATTTGCTAACTACCCCTATCAGTAGTTAGTGCCTTCAGTAGTTTGAATCTTTTATTTAGCTGGCAGTAGTGGCGCTCGCTGTATTGCAGTAGCTTGAGCAGCGAAGATTTTTGTGAGGTAAGTGATTTGTGAAAGGTATAAGTTGCTGCTGTTTGCCAGGCGTAGTGCTACTGAATTTTAATTTGTGTTACTCTGCTAAGCCAGGTTTAATGCTGCTTGCTTTGCACATTTGCTATGTCATGTCTAGGTATAAGTTGCTGCTGTTTGCCAGGCGTAGTGCTACTGAACTTTAATTTGTGTTACTCTGCTAAGCCAATTTTACTACTCATTGATTTTTCATGTTGCTGCACATTGGCTCATATTAGTTGTAATTTTGCATTTTGTCTGTTAATTTAGATTTACGGTAGCTTGCTTTGCAATTTTCCAATTTTTTGGTAATTGCTGTTTATATTAATTGTTATGTGATGCTGCATTGCCTCGTCCCTTAGTTTAGCATCTGAGCTCAGTAGATTTAAGTTAGCTTAAGAGGGGGTAGCCTCTAAGAGAATGAGTTGCGATGAATTGGAAGAAATGCATTGAGAAAACAGGTTTAGGTAGGATTTTCTTGGAAATAAATGTTGAGGTAAGAAATGTGTGAACATATAAATACAGAAAGCATGCTTAGATAGAATTTTTTTGGTGGAAACAAAGGATGAAATAAGAGGAAAGATATATGAAGTTTTGGGTTGGACTGCAGTACCAAATGTTACACTGAAAACGAACCCTGTCCTTTCCTATTGGTGTTATCCCACTATGTGTTTGTGTACCCTTGAGTATTTGTTTTCTTCCTGTCTCTGTGTACTGTTTCATAGAATTTTTTTCTCTTCTAATACTAAGCTATATTCACTATGAGGAGGAATACTGTTATCCTCAAATATAAGTTGCATTAATAATATGTTATTTTCTTTGTAAAGTTGTTTACGATTCTGTTCTGTTTCAATGTTCATGTGTGAAATTAATGTTTCGAAAACTATTCTCATTATTTTATGTATGTACTTATGTCACTATTTTTGTAACACTCATGTATATGTTTATTTCTATTCTTTTGTAAAGCCTGTACTACAAATGTTATCTGTATTATTATGTTTTTAATGATGTATTTTGTACCTTTGTAATTGTATTCTTATGTTATAAAATTGTAATTGTCACCAGTTCATGACATTATTAACTTGTTAGTTACATTTCACTGCACACGTTTCTGTTGGTCATAGTATGTGGACAATATATGAGAAGTAGGGACTGTTAGTGTTTGCACGTGTGTTGGTAATTCAGCAAGGGACTGGATAACAGCATTGCTGGTTCTAAGGACAATTAAAACAAAAACTTTCTGAGTGCACAAGTGGTGGTTTATGGACTTGCTATATTCTCTGCAAGAATCTTCGATGGTGATTGTGCACCTGCACAGTCGCAACGGATGGCTGCTGGCCGTCTCTACCAGGACTACAGTGGGTCTGCACCTCTGGTGGCCCACCAATACCATTATCTCTACAAGGACTACAGTGGGTCTGCATCTATGATGACCTACCAACGCCATTATTTCTACAAGGACTGCAGTGGGTCTGCACCTCTGGTGGCCCACCAATACCACAATCTCTACCAGGACTCCAGTGGGTCTGCTCTGTGATGACCTACCTAACAATATTCTTCAAAACGTCGAATGAACTCTGCTGTGGGTTTGCTCTGTTGTGGCCCATTACCTGTCAGCATGTCAAGAGTCAGCACTGTCTTTCCGTTGGAAGGACAACACTACTTCTTCAAGACTGCATGGAAATCCACTACTTCTGTGTGCATTGTCTTTTACTGCTCAGACTTTGAGAAAAGAAACGGCAGTTTCACTGTGATGAATGATCAAGACTGTCTTTATAGACTGTGAGAAAATTTTAGCTTTTGACCAACATTGTATCAATAAGTGTGTGCATTTTATATCTTTGTTACTGTAATTGTGAAAAATTTTTGTCAAATCTGTATTGGCCAGTGCCCAACACCATTTGTAAAAATTTTTTGTGGGGAGCATGGGGGCTATGTAAGTAGGCTGTTTATGTTTTCTGTATGTAAGTAGGCTGTTTATGTTTTCTCTATGTAAGTAGGTTGTTTATGTTTTCTCTATGTAAGTAGGCTGTTTATGTTTTCTTATTGGCAACGTTACGTAGCGCTCAATATGAAAATCACTGGCTGTGCTGTGTGCAGTCTGTGGCTAGTTTGCATTGTTGTCTGCCATTGTAGTGTTGGGCAGCGGCAGCTGGCTGTGAACAGCGCGTAACGTTGCGCAGTTGGAGGTGAGCCGCCAGCAGTGGTGGATGTGGGGAGAGAGATGGCGGAGGTTTGCAGTTTGTCATGAACTGATATATATATATTATGATTTGTGATGATATTAAGGTAAATACATTGTTTGCTCTCTATTAATATCTTTCATTTGCTAACTACCCCTATCAGTAGTTAGTGCCTTCAGTAGTTTGAATCTTTTATTTAGCTGGCAGTAGTGGCGCTCGCTGTATTGCAGTAGCTTGAGCAGCGAAGATTTTTGTGAGGTAAGTGATTTGTGAAAGGTATAAGTTGCTGCTGTTTGCCAGGCGTAGTGCTACTGAATTTTAATTTGTGTTACTCTGCTAAGCCAGGTTTAATGCTGCTTGCTTTGCACATTTGCTATGTCATGTCTAGGTATAAGTTGCTGCTGTTTGCCAGGCGTAGTGCTACTGAACTTTAATTTGTGTTACTCTGCTAAGCCAATTTTACTACTCATTGATTTTTCATGTTGCTGCACATTGGCTCATATTAGTTGTAATTTTGCATTTTGTCTGTTAATTTAGATTTACGGTAGCTTGCTTTGCAATTTTCCAATTTTTTGGTAATTGCTGTTTATATTAATTGTTATGTGATGCTGCATTGCCTCGTCCCTTAGTTTAGCATCTGGGCTCAGTAGATTTAAGTTAGCTTAAGAGGGGGTAGCCTCTAAGAGAATGAGTTGCGATGAATTGGAAGAAATGCATTGAGAAAACAGGTTTAGGTAGGATTTTCTTGGAAATAAATGTTGAGGTAAGAAATGTGTGAACATATAAATACAGAAAGCATGCTTAGATAGAATTTTTTTGGTGGAAACAAAGGATGAAATAAGAGGAAAGATATATGAAGTTTTGGGTTGGACTGCAGTACCAAATGTTACACTGAAAACGAACCCTGTCCTTTCCTATTGGTGTTATCCCACTATGTGTTTGTGTACCCTTGAGTATTTGTTTTCTTCCTGTCTCTGTGTACTGTTTCATAGAATTTTTTTCTCTTCTAATACTAAGCTATATTCACTATGAGGAGGAATACTGTTATCCTCAAATATAAGTTGCATTAATAATATGTTATTTTCTTTGTAAAGTTGTTTACGATTCTGTTCTGTTTCAATGTTCATGTGTGAAATTAATGTTTCGAAAACTATTCTCATTATTTTATGTATGTACTTATGTCACTATTTTTGTAACACTCATGTATATGTTTATTTCTATTCTTTTGTAAAGCCTGTACTACAAATGTTATCTGTATTATTATGTTTTTAATGATGTATTTTGTACCTTTGTAATTGTATTCTTATGTTATAAAATTGTAATTGTCACCAGTTCATGACATTATTAACTTGTTAGTTACATTTCACTGCACACGTTTCTGTTGGTCATAGTATGTGGACAATATATGAGAAGTAGGGACTGTTAGTGTTTGCACGTGTGTTGGTAATTCAGCAAGGGACTGGATAACAGCATTGCTGGTTCTAAGGACAATTAAAACAAAAACTTTCTGAGTGCACAAGTGGTGGTTTATGGACTTGCTATATTCTCTGCAAGAATCTTCGATGGTGATTGTGCACCTGCACAGTCGCAACGGATGGCTGCTGGCCGTCTCTACCAGGACTACAGTGGGTCTGCACCTCTGGTGGCCCACCAATACCATTATCTCTACAAGGACTACAGTGGGTCTGCATCTATGATGACCTACCAACGCCATTATTTCTACAAGGACTGCAGTGGGTCTGCACCTCTGGTGGCCCACCAATACCACAATCTCTACCAGGACTCCAGTGGGTCTGCTCTGTGATGACCTACCTAACAATATTCTTCAAAACGTCGAATGAACTCTGCTGTGGGTTTGCTCTGTTGTGGCCCATTACCTGTCAGCATGTCAAGAGTCAGCACTGTCTTTCCGTTGGAAGGACAACACTACTTCTTCAAGACTGCATGGAAATCCACTACTTCTGTGTGCATTGTCTTTTACTGCTCAGACTTTGAGAAAAGAAACGGCAGTTTCACTGTGATGAATGATCAAGACTGTCTTTATAGACTGTGAGAAAATTTTAGCTTTTGACCAACATTGTATCAATAAGTGTGTGCATTTTATATCTTTGTTACTGTAATTGTGAAAAATTTTTGTCAAATCTGTATTGGCCAGTGCCCAACACCATTTGTAAAAATTTTTTGTGGGGAGCATGGGGGCTATGTAAGTAGGCTGTTTATGTTTTCTGTATGTAAGTAGGCTGTTTATGTTTTCTCTATGTAAGTAGGTTGTTTATGTTTTCTCTATGTAAGTAGGCTGTTTATGTTTTCTTATTGGCAACGTTACGTAGCGCTCAATATGAAAATCACTGGCTGTGCTGTGTGCAGTCTGTGGCTAGTTTGCATTGTTGTCTGCCATTGTAGTGTTGGGCAGCGGCAGCTGGCTGTGAACAGCGCGTAACGTTGCGCAGTTGGAGGTGAGCCGCCAGCAGTGGTGGATGTGGGGAGAGAGATGGCGGAGGTTTGCAGTTTGTCATGAACTGATATATATATATTATGATTTGTGATGATATTAAGGTAAATACATTGTTTGCTCTCTATTAATATCTTTCATTTGCTAACTACCCCTATCAGTAGTTAGTGCCTTCAGTAGTTTGAATCTTTTATTTAGCTGGCAGTAGTGGCGCTCGCTGTATTGCAGTAGCTTGAGCAGCGAAGATTTTTGTGAGGTAAGTGATTTGTGAAAGGTATAGTTTAATGTTTGTCAGGGCCATTCTTTAGTAGGGAGTTTTGAAAGTCAGATTGCGTTGCGCTAAAAATATTGTGTGTCAGGTTAAGCACAGTCCAGTATATAATTGTTCAAAGGGGACGTTTCATAATACTTACATAAATGACATGTTCAAGATGTTCGCCACTAAGCTTACAACGGGATGCTACCGGTTTCTTTTTCTTTTTAATAGGCATTATCTTTAATGCATGCAATTTTAACGAGAGGTCACTTCCTTGTGGTCGTCCAAGGACGATACTTCCCTGTAGATGACAGCATGGACAGCAAACAAACTCATGGTACTGCTGATTCCATCTCATAAATCGTTTACGTATGCTAAGAACATTTGAGGTCCTCATTACGCTTCCTTGGGGCACATCCAGTATTATATTCCTTTTCGTGGAACATTTAGTGACTATAACGTACTTGGTTTAATTTGTTAAATATTCTGTGAACAATTATATATTTGCGAAGATACCCAGCACGATCGTATGTCGGCTGGCAACTAATGATGTGGTATTGTCAGCTAGAATAGCATTGGCCCGCTTTTCCATTTTCTTTGACATGTTAAGCTCTGATTAGTTTACAGGGACCGGCTAGAAACTGCAGTGTACGAGTTTCTTTACTATATGTGTCTTACAACTGGATGAGTCATTGTGTCATTATGATATTTTAGGGACTATTTACGTTTGTAATATTAAGAAGAATACATGGGAAATGTTAGCTTTATATGGGGTGACTTCGTCCCATATGCACAAACTGTCCACATTATATAAAAAGTACGCTGACACTATGCTGTAAAATCTCAATATGTCATATATTTAATAGATTGCTATCATAATTCAAGGAATTGTTTACTTCCAAAATTTGAGCTAAATACCAAAAACCCATAAAGAGAAAATGAACAAGGGAAATATTAATTACCTTATTTTTTAGGTTTATCAGTTCAAAAGAACAACACAATTTAAATATCAACGAAAGTGATTAAACAAAGCTGTCTTTTTTAGGAATAGAAAATTTGTTTTCTCTTTAGAGACTTTTTTCGGTTGGTTTATTTTGCACAACATCTTCCCTATAAGAAATCTCCTAAGTAGAGGTTGATGATTTTGAACAGCTACTTCTTCTTTTCTCTGTCATTTCTAAGAATGTTTCATCTAGGATTTGCACTTTATTTCTTTTCATTGGTTAGCGTTCAAGAAGCATGATTAGTGGGACAATTCCATTACGTTTTAGACCTGGAGATATGGTTTATGGTGTTGGTCAATTTTAGGCCCTTCATGAGTTTATTTAGTAGCAGCAGAAAGACTGATCAGCCTAATGAGAAGCTGTTATCTTTAAAAGAATAAGAAATTTATCTTTAGCCTAAAACTGTTCAGCTGGAAGTTAACCAAAATCACGCGACAATTCTATCTTATTGCGAAATATAGTGTTTACTTCGTATCAGAATGAAGAAAAAGAAATTTCTTGTTTTACACCCAAATGTAAACAAAATCTCTCTAAGATAAAAATGACTTTCATAACAAGCAGATGAAAGTTGAAACACCAGTGTTCTGCCAAAAAAGATAATCAGTCATATAACAAGTGCTTCTGTAGTGGTGGATTTGTAAACTACAGAAACAGTGCATAAATAGTATAGGTAGTGTTGCTGCCTATTGTTTGAAACAAGCACGAGCCTAACTGGAATCTCATCATTTTTCCCTCTCTCTCTCTCTCTCTCTCGCTCTCTCTCTCTCTCTCTCTCTCTCTCTCTCTCTCTTTACCCTCTATGAGTCAATATTATCCACAAAGGGCCACTGTACCTGTGCATCTGCATCTATTGTTCGCAAGATGTCGGTTACGAATAGAGGAAGCTGTGCTAATCTGCACGTCCGATTGTTTTAAGCTGATTGTTTTAAGCTTTTTGTAAATAAGAGTGACCTTGTCTTCCGTGAGTTTTTCTCATGTACAACACTTGATCGTAAGCAAAATAATGCAAGAAGTTGTACATAGTAGTGCTGTATTGTTCCTGATATATGGAAACGTTATTTGGTCTAATATATAACAAGCTGAATTAGTTCTTTGTGCATATGACACTAAGATTGTAATCAGTCGAAGCATGCATACACAAACAGAAAAAATGATAAAAAAGTTCCTAAAAGTATCATTAACTGGTTTATGTGAATGATCTCACCCTCAGTTCTTACACACTACTTATTCAGTTCTGCAGATGTGGGACACTACACCAGTGACAAGTGTAACACATCGTAAAAAAATAATAACTGGGGTAATAACTTCAAAGTTCTTTGTTGTACATACTGACTATAATTTAACTGGGAAAGAGCGCAATTTGGAATGCCTAAAACAACTTAGTTCAGCCACATTTGCACTTTGAATTATTTCTAGTCCTGGGGAGAGACAAATCACCAAGCTGACGTATTTTGCATATTTTCATTATTGTCATGTGGAATAATGTTCTCTGGTCACTTATCTTTAAGAAAGTCCTAATTCTATACAAACGTGCTGTAAGAATATAATGTGGTGTTCGCCAACGATCGTCATATAGATATCTGTCTGACGAGTTGGGTGTTCTGTCTGTGCTTCACAGTATATTTATTTCCTCATAATGTTTGTTGTAAATAATCCACAGCAATTCAAAAGAACAATAATGTACAGAATTACAATTCCAAAAGGACAAATGATATTCATCACTCCACATTGAGGTTGTCTCTGGTACAAAAATGGGTACATTGTGTTGCACCAAAAATTTTTGAACATTTACCCAAATATATAAAATATCTAACTGAGCCTACGACTTATCTTAGAAGAAAGATTAAGGAAAGGCAAACCTACGTTTCTAGCATTTTTAGACTTAGAGAAAGCTTTTGACAATGTTGATTAGAATACTCTCTCTCAAATTCTAAAGATGGCAGTGGTAAAACACAGGGAGCGAAAGGCTATTTACAATTTGCACAGAAAGCAGATGGTAGTTATAAGAGTCGAGGGATATGAAAGGGAAGCAGTGGTTGGGAAGGGAGTGAGACAGGGTTGTAGCCTTTCCCTGATGTTATTCAGTCTGTATATTGAGAAAGCACCAAAGGAAACAAAAGAAAAATTCGGAGTAGGTATTAAAATCCATGGAGAAGAAATAAAAACTTTGAGGTTCGCCGATGACATTGTAATTCTGGCAGAGACAGCAAAGGAATTGGAAGAGCAGTTGAAGGGAATGGGCAGTGTCTTGAAAGGAGGACATACGATGAAAATCAACAAAAGCAAAACGAGGATAATGGAATGTAGTCGAATTAAGTCGGGTGATACTGAGGAAATTACATTAGAAAATGAGACACTGAAAGTAGTAAAGGAGTTTTTCTATTTGGGGAGCAAAATAACTGATGATTGTCGAAGTAGAGTCGATATCAAATGTAGACTGGAAATGGCAAGGAAAGAGTTTCTGAAGGAGAGACATTTGTTAACATCGAGTATAGATTTAAGTGTCATGAAGTCGTTTCTGAAAGTATTTGTATGGAGTATAGCCATGTATGGAAGTGAATCATGGACGATAAGTAGTTTGGACAAGATGCATCTTCATCTATTGTTCGCAAGATGTCGCTTACGAATAGAGGATGCTTTCGAAATGTGGTGCTACAAAAGACTGCTGAAGATTAGATGGGTAGATCACATAACTAATGAGGAGGTACTGAATAGAATTGGGGAGAAGAGGAGTTTGTGGCATAACTTGACTAGAAGGAGGGATCGGTTGGTAGAACATGTTCTGAGACATCAAGGGATCACCAATTTAGTATTGGGGGGCAGCGTGGAGGGTAAAAATCGTAGAGGGAGACCAAGAGATGAATACGCTAAACAGATTCAGAAGGATGTCGGTTGCAGTAGGTACTGAGAGATGAAGACGCTTGCACGAGATAGAGTAGCATGGAGAGCGGCATCAAACCAGTCTTAGGACTGAAGACCACAACAACAACAACAACAACAACAGACAACAAAGTAAAATTTGAAAAGAAAGGGAGAAAGTTTCTCCTTAACAACTCATTCTATTCTGTAGAAGAATTTCTATTACTGTAACGTGGAAAATGTTGTGAGCAGAAATTATTAACTCACATGTATGTATCTTTCTTTTTGCAATATAAAAAAATTCGGAATTGTTCAGAATGCAACCATATGTATAAATTAGTTTGTGATGTGAATGTACAGTGACTCATGCCATATCGGTACGATCTATCGTGCGGTTCCGCAACTCGTGGTCATGTGGCTAGCGTTACTGCCTTTGAATCACAGGGTTCCAGGTTCGATTCCCGGCTGGGTTGGGGATTTTCTGTGTCCGGGGACTGGATGTTTGTGTTATCCACATCATTTCATCATCATAGTTCGTGACAATGGGTAGATTAGACGGTGTAAAAATAATTGGACTGTGTAAAAATTGGGACATTGTACAGGCGCTTATGACTGTGCAGTTGAGTGCCTCACAAACCAAACATCATCATCATCATCTATCGTGAGGAATGATCCATGAAACATGTAACTAACTAACCAATAGGCTGTTAAGTATCTGCATCATTATCAAAGTCGATAAATTAAAACATCAACTAAAATTTCTTTAGATTTTCAGTTACTCATGAAATTGGATCTACTCAACTGGAATCATGTTCTTTCTGACAAAATTTTACACACCTGTAAGAAAGAGTTCCTGGACAGTGTGAAGATCTTGCCTACCCTGATCTTGAGAGGCTGCGACGCCTGTTGCATGAAGATGAGTAGGGCACTGCAGAAACGACCGTCGGCGCCTGGCCAGCCGCAGCTGAAAGCAGAGTCCAGCAGGCGCTCGCTCTGGTAACACACACACACGACGCACATTAGCCGTGTAAGCTTTCCTGTCAGATATACACCACCAGGTATTGTGCAGGAAATAGTTGTCTGTAATAAAAATGAACATAAATATGAATAATCAATCTAGGTTCATTTTATTACAGATTGTCAATGATGACAGAGCTGGCAGATACACAGAATAATACGATTTACAGTTTTGCGGGTATTGGGGAAATCGATTCTTTGGTAGATGCAGTGGCTCCTTGAGATTTTTATTTTTTACCTTTGATGCCTTTTGGTTCTGGTGTAAAACATAAAAGTAGGCCTATAATTATTGGAAGTAAATGTACTTTGTTAATATCGTGGGAGTGGAATCCCATTTCATTGTTCGGATTACTAAGCTTATGTCGTCTTGCATTTCTTCTTATTCTCAACAGTGGTTAGACGTTCAGAACCTGATCTGGCTTCATATGCTTACATTGTATGAAAAATGATTGACTATCCCTCTTCTGCTGCATCTGTAGCTGTAGGTCTTTTTCTCGTTGTGTTGAAAATTTCCGCCTGCTCATGCGGTCAGCTAAATATCTCCTTTTCCTCACACCACTTACTGTCAGGAGAATTCGGTTCTGAATCATTAGTAATATGAAGATGAGAAAAACTTATTTGTTAAGAAGGTAATATTTTCTAGGATATTAAGCAGCGTCGATCCCCCAGCTGGGATTTTCTAGAGGATCTGCTGGTGTTCACAGTTAGCCGAAGGCTGTGAAGCAGCTTTGTCGCATTCACTTTCCCATACCGATGAAGTTCAGTTATTGGCTAAAGTTCTTCCAGCTACTATTGGTGGCCATCGCCATTCTATAGAAGCTGAAGCAGACAGAGCACGAAAGGGGGAATGTTTATAAAAATATTAATGACATGCGGCGACTAAACTTCATTGGAAACTATATAGAATTTGTTACAGGAAATGAGAACGACTTATAGAATTTGTTACAGGAAATGAGAACGACTATAAAATATAATGTTGATAAAGAGTTAAAATTAACGTTCGCTTATGCACCATAATTAACGAATTAGTCATAACAGTTGTGGAAGATAATTTTTCTTTAAACACTACTCTGAAAAATTTCAGAGATGGGGAATAATGTCAACTGCGACTTTAAGCACCCTTTCTTGTCGTCGCCGACAGATAGCTACAAATCGATTATTGAACCATTGCCGAAGGTGCAACAGAGCCTTAAATTAAATGTATTCCAATATCTATGATGCTTCTGAAACACCATGCTGTTGGTTAAACTTCTAAAATGTCTGCCTAAATACGCCAGTGATGCAAAAATACCAATTTTACGTCAAGAATCACAATGTTAATTTCGAAATGCACACAGATATCCGTCAAACTGCTGCCTAAAGCTTCACTGTGGACTCTCTAATTAAGTGCCTAAATGCTACTTTCATACCTAAACACATGTGGCTAAAGCATAACGTGGCAAAAAGACAGCTGACGTTTCAATTTATGCGTAAAAGAGCGGGAAATATATGTCAGCTAAAGTACACAAGGGTAAACTACTAGACATAAACACGAACAAACAGGCATTTTGAATGTCATCTTTCACATCTGCTCTTGGTGTAGATCACAGTACGCCCTTAGACTAAATATTTCCACATATATAAGAGGTACTACGGTATGCAAAAATGTGAAGGGTGTTGCCATTTCGCCGCACGGGATTAGCCGAGCGGTCTTAGGCGCTGCAGTCATGGACTGTGCGGCTGGTCCCGGTGGAGGTTCGAGTCCTCCCTCGGGCATGAGTGTGTGTGTTTGTCCTTAGGATAATTTAGGTTAAGTAGTGTGTAAGCTTAGGGACTGATGACCTTAGCAGTTAAATCACAAAAGATTTCACACACATTTGAACATTTTTTGTTGCCATTTCATCCTGATGCTGTATACGGTCATCACCTAACGTTTTCAGTAACATTTGAACACCAGTTTCACAGGGCAAAGACAATGTATTCATAGGAAAATTAATCAGTGATATCGATTGGCAGTTATTGATTTTTGCTACAAAAGGATTGAGCTAAGTCGAGGTTAAATACAAAACGGACTGCGGTGATATTCACCAGTCCGAAGTATTGTTCCAAGGCTCTATAAAACGTTTTCAGACTATGGCTGTAATCAGCTGTTAAATAACACCAAAATCCACTACAAGTGTGCAACATGAAAACGCACGGTTACTCACACAGAACATAGCATAACGCGACTTTGGCGAGGAAGGAAGATCTTTTTCTTTTTCTTTTTTTTACGAAGTATAATTGATACTGTAATACACAAAGAAGGTGTCTGCTTTCCTTACACACAAAATATGACCAAGGATGATGACAGAGACGAAACATCTGCAAGATACGATATCACGAAAGTAAAATCTCTGATAAAATTGTTCATCATGTATCGAGTACATAAACCGAATGTGGGTTGCTTATCTGTTAACGTGATTATAGATTCTGAAAGTTCAGACTCTGAACCAAGATAAAATTGCAAAATTTCAAACAAAAACACACCTTGCAAGCATAACAGATGTGGAAATCAAATGTTTCCACATCTAAATTTTCAACATTACTTGCTGTAAAACACACAGCTCAATTATTGGCACTAGTGAAATAAACTATGTTCGTAGGGTAACATAGTCATGCGTTTAATTCACCTAAATATGTAAAAACTGGTTACAAAACATGCAGATGGGCTCTACTGCTGATCTGAATTAGAGTTTAATGTGTACCTACCATTATCAAAGCACACAGTCAACATCTTATACTCACAGACATATACACATATATACATACGTACGCCTAGAATCCACGCTGGCTTCGTCAGGTGCAACATCAACGGCTACAAAGCGTAAGCGCACGGTGCTGCATCTTGGGAAATTACATTGTGGGACCTCACTTCACCTCAGGCGTTCTGAATGGACAGTCGTGCGCAGCCGTCCTGACGAACATTCTGCCGGTTCTTCTAGCAGAGGTATCACTTGACATTCGACAGTGTAAGTGGCTAGAACACGACAGTTATCCAGCTCACTCGAACCGCATTGCAACGTAAATACTAAATGAGGACTTTCCTGGAAGTTGGATAGGAAGAACGTCTGTTGTCAAATGGCCTGCGAGGTCCCCATATTTCATTACTCTTGTTTCTACTAGTCTGCAGCTGTCGTCTAATGCATGTGTGACTAGTGATGGGTTAACGAACATGTGCATTTACAGATTATGTTGTTTTACGATGTTTGAATACGTGTGCTCGCACTGTGTAACAACGACGCGAATGTATTTAACAGGATTGACGTCATACAAATGCTTACATTACGTTGACATGGTTTAAAGCCGTAATATCATTTGATAATGGCCTAAGGCCGAAATTTCATTAGGGTGTAATAAAAACTTATAGCAGTCACTGGCGTAAAGGTGATGTCCTTCAAAAACACTGAACATAGTGTGCGTTTCTGGTTGAGAGTCAGCATAACACACTTAATGCTACTGCTTTTAAGTAGGTTGTCATAAAGTTTTGCCAAACGAGTATATATATATTATTTACAACTTTTAATTGTTTTTCTGCGTTATTGATAGTTTATTGTGAACAGTCATCACAGACGGTAAACGAGGAAAAATAGATGCTGCAGTACATTTCGGTTCTTACTGTTTATGGTTTTCCGAAGTGTGCGTATATCCACAATCAATTTGCTAAAATACGGATGCTGTGACAGAGAAAGCTAGTGTTGGCAGTGACAAAGAAAAAAGTTCGGTATGTTGAAGATTGGAATATGGGAGGAGGTGTCCCTAAATTCAGAGCATCACGTGTAAACATTGTATTTTACGTTCCACGGGGTTGTTGTGACTGCTGTGACGTTATCTAACGCCGTCAGTACTGTCAGACCCAATGCGAGAACCTCCTCTTGCAGTATGTCAGTGTACTAGCTCATCTTTGGTACCGACATCCTGCCTTAGCGGCAGAGCGGACAGATGGAAACACTACACTGAAGTCCTTTATGAGGTTGAGCGTTGGTCTGGTGGCGTTATTGAGGAAGAAATTGGGAGCGATATGGAGGATATACAGTGTTAGTGACAGAGTTTAATAGAGCTTTGGAAGACTTGCGGTCAAAAAAAACAGTACGGATAGACAAAATTCTCTCGATATTTCTAAAATCATTGGGGTAAGTGGCAAACAAGCGACTATTCAAGTTAGTGCGCAGAATCTCTGTGTTTGGAGGCATACCATCACCCTTTCGGAAAAATGTCATTCACACAATGCCGAAGATAGCAATAGCAGGTAAGTGTGAAAACTATTCAAAAATGAGTTTACGTGTCTTGCGCCCAAATTGTTGACAAGAATCATAAACAAAATAATGGAAAAGAAAACTGGGAATCTGTTAGATGACGATCAGTTTGGCTTTCGGAAAGGGAAGGACACAGAGACGCAGTTCTGACGTAGTGATAATGAAATCAAGTTTTCATACCTGATGTCATGATAATGGAAGCAAGACTTAAACATCAAACAAAGTTAATAGGATTTGTTGACACGAAAAAAGCGTCCTACGGTTGAAAATGATGCAAATTATTATAAATTCAAAGCAGGATAGGTGTAAGATGAAGGGAAAGACGGACAATGCACAACAGGTGCGAGAAACTGAAGGTCTCAGAGAGAATGGAAGATCAACAATACTGCGTCGGAATAAAAAGTAGGAAAACACGAAAGCGGTCTTTCCCACATACTGTTCAGTCTAAACAGCAGGAATCAATGATGCAAATAAAAAGAAGATTCAAGAAAAAGATTAAAATGCAGGATAAAACGATTTAACGATAAGAGTCGTCAGCGAACATCTTCCCCTCAGCGAAAGAGAAGAAGAATTACAGGACATGTTGAGTGATGTGAACAATCTAATGACTACAGAATAAATAAATTGAAGAATGACGCAAGTCATGAGGAGCAGCAGAAATGAGATTAGCGATAAACTTAAGATCAAAGTTGAGGACAACGAAGAAGACGAAGTTATCGATAAGTAATTCTGCTAGCTTGGAAGTAAGCTAGCACAAGAAGGACGCCGTAAGGAGGACACAAAAAATAATTAGTACACGAGAAGAGGACATTTTTGGCCAAGAGAAATCAGATTGTACCACACATTGGCCCTAATCAGAGAAAGATATTTCGGAGAATGTACGTTTGGAGCACAGCGTTGTAAGGACTGTGGACAAAATGGAAAAAGAAGAGAATCGAAGCGTTTGACATGTGGTGCTATAGAAGGATGTTAAAAATGAGGGCGGGGGGAATTGTCCGCAGAACCGACGAAGAAAGAAGAAAATAACCTATGGAAAACACTGACAAGGTATTGGATGGTAGAACATGGGTTAAGGCATAGTACTAGAGTGGTCTACGGAGAGTATAAACGGTAGAGGAAGACAGGTACTGGAATACATGTAAACCATAACATTTGCTAAGTTTGCTGCGAAATCTGTGGTAAAAACAGTTAGATAATAATTTACTAAATTCAAATGGCAAGGCAGGCGTCAAGACGCTATCCCTCCTCCGTTGATGTCGTCAAAATGGCTGAATAGGAACATGCTTGATGCTGGAAACAATGCTCACCAATATTAGCATTGTGTGTGCATTCTAGGATCGTTGAATCTCTGAGAATGCACGAAGTTTGAGATTCAATAAAGAAAAAAAACGCAATATTTTTCATTTTGTATTGAATGTGGTAGGGTTGCCAAATAAGTATTCCAGCTATACCCTAATGTGTATTGTAATCGACACCTTGTATCACCATAAACAAAAGCAACATTTTGTAATAATTCATTGTCAAGGTGTGAATGACCCAACAAGTCATGAATAAATAAGATACGTATAAGATGATACACAAAATCATGGCGTGATACGTTTTTAAATGCCCTAAAACCAGTTCGCTGGATACTATGGCTGAGACTGGGATCATGCAAAAATGAGTACTTCCAGTGTCAGACCTACATAAGTTTATTATCTGTGAAGCCACTTCAAATAACAATGCTTAAAGCGCAGACCTTTCTAACGCAGAGACGGTTTGTGGACGTGTGACGGAGGAGTGCAAAACCTGTGGACACGGTTTATAGTCTAGATATGGTAACCTCACTACCAAAAAACACAAATGAATTGCTGATGCAAGTCGTGTAACTATAGTGTTGCCCGTGTGAAAGGAAAATAGTTTAGTAGTAAGTATTTCACTAGAACAAATTTCAAAGACTCTAAAAGAAATAGAAGAGGATCATTCAACAAGCACCTCAAATGACAAAAAGATACTGAGCAATCGGAGAGACTTTACTCTCTTAATTGTTGCACACTCTCTTCGTTATTGCACACTTCCTTTTCCAGCTTTCATAAAGCTTTAAGCCTATCCAGACTATATCGCGTTAACTAAAAGCGGTTGCACTAACAGTCATTAATTTTCTCAGTGTAAACGCTGTATCAGATTTCTGGTGTGAAATCTTCAGAACATACCATTATGTGCGTTGCTATGAACCTTTGTGTCGGATTGAAACGATTTTCTCAGAAGTTTTCCCAACATATGTTTTCCACTAAAAACTTCTTAAAAAATAAAAAATAACATTTTTAATAATTTATGAACAGCGTGTTGCAGAATATTCATCTGAGTCGGTGATAAACTTGTTGGCTTCAGTTGTGCCCACCTTACGAGAAACTGAATCGTATTTTGTACTGTTAAGTTAGTAAATCTCTGAACCAGATGAGTATATAACTTTGTGAAATTACTTCACGCTGAAGCAACCTCATCACACTCTAAAAAAGCAATGGATTTAATTGAGCTAAATGACACTGAATAAACTGTCCTAGCACAAAACATAAATAAAATTATTCAGAAAACTATAAGTACCCATAGAGAAACCCTCAAAACAGTTTATCGAGAGAGAAAGCTAATAAACAGCATAAAAATGAAACTCAATAACAACAGTGCCATGGTTCTGAAAGCTGAAAAAAGCAATTCTGTAATAATTATGAACAAAGATGAATACATCATTAAAAGACTGACTTCCTTTCCTGAAAACAACATAAAAGAGCTTAAATGAGATCCAACTGTAAGATTCCAAAAAAGAAAATCAGAATAATGGTTAATAAATGCAATTTCCTCTTCACAGAAAAACAGTTAAAATCTATGTTTTAATGAATCCCATAGCTCCAAAACTGAGAGCTCGACCTCAGACCCATAAACCTCATGTTCCATTGAGGCTTATTGTTATTTCTAAAAGTACGCCTGCCTCTAAAGTCTCTCAGTACTGTATGAAATTCTGAATCAGTATTATACTTTTGATAGGTTGTACTCAGTTAAGAACATAAATGAATTAGTAGCTAAAATTAAAGATCTAGAAATCCCTACAGGTGCCAGGTTTGCCTCTTTGGATGTACCAACTAAAGCAGCATTAGACATCATCTTTGAAAGCTCAGTAAAACATAAAATTTGTGAATTGAAGAAATACCAGAAGTCAAGGACATATTGCAGCTAATGTTCTCACACAGTTACTTTACATTTAATGGGGAAGTTTACCAACGGAAGGAGGGTCTTGCCATGGGCAGCAGCGTATCAGGTTTCCTGGCAGATATTTTCTCAATCATCTCCAAATAAGTTCTTTATATAAAAAATAGGCTCAAAAGTAAAATAATGTATTACTGGAGACATGTTGATGATATCTCGCTGCTCTTTAATGGAACAGAAGAGGAGACCGAAGGGCTACTAGCATTATTTAGTTCTTTCCACAAAAACATAAAATTCATGATAGAACATAAGGACAACAAAAGTGTCAGTTTCCTGGTTCTTAAAATCATCAACCACCAACAAAAACACCGGCTGAGCATGCATAGATAGCAGACATACACGGTCATAACACCGCACAACTCATCAGGCCATCTTGCCACAAAGAAACATGACACATGTAGGTCCATGCTATACTCTCTTGATTTAGAGGAAAGTAAGATAACAAATGGCCACACTCTGAAAGAAGAGAAAATATTTGCCAATGTCCCATAGTTGGGCCCCATATCACAAAAATCCATAACCTTTAAAAAAATGTAACAATTGCATCCTTAACTAATAATAAGTTGGGAAAATTACTCGTCCATACCATGAAGTCAAATACAGAAAAATTCAACAACAGTGGAGTGTACGGAGTATCAGGCCACAGTTGTCCTGTCTACTATGCCGGCTTTCGAGAACACGTAAATGCTTTCAGGCTCAACCATTTCGAAAAATCAGTTATTGCACAATATATCTTGGAAACGAAACACATCTCAACAGACTAGATAACAGTTTGTTAGTACTGCATAACGAGGCCAAATGTAAGTTCCTAAATCTTTTAGAACTACTGGCGATATACCTCCACAAAATCGGAAAAACCAGAAGCTGTGTTAAATGAACAGACAGATTTGAAAGCCACAGTTATTATTTTAAAGACCTATCCTAAAGTGATTCCTTGAACATGTCAATTGTTTAATAATTAGATCTCTGGCACTACAAATAAGTTCATCTTTGATCACCCCATGTACATCATCTGTGAAGTGTTTACAAAATGTGTATGCAGTTGTGCCTCTTGAGTGAAGAGATATGCGTGAAAAGCATGGAGAAACCATTGCATGATGGTGTTAAAAGGTTAAAAACGCTCAGTTTTTTCCGTAGTTTCGTAAATATTATCCACACTTGGCTTACGAAATTCATAACATTAAACCTTTTCATGACAGGAACATGCATGTCACCTCATTCAAGAGCAAAATTAAATCTTGTATTAATGTAACTTATATCTGTGTATGGACCCACAGGGTCCTAAATGCATCGTGTACTTAATAAAATTCGAAAATTTGTGACTGAAGGCGTTTTTTAATTCTCACTTCCAATATACTGCGTTTCTCTTAAGATTGGGGAGGAAGTCCATATCTGTCCCCAGTCTTCAGAAAATGGATTTTATGTATTACACTCATTTCCATCTGTGCACACAACGATGTGACTCTGGTGAATTATTCATATCATCCACCATATTTCATAAATGGTTCCAAATATCGAAATGAGCTTTTAGCAGATGGTAGCAGAGAAGAAAATATTTTTTAATATCATTAATGTGTGAAATTTTCATACATTTCGTATCAGAACTAACTACAGAGTTTTTTTTTCCCATTCAATTCGAATACTCACATTTTTATATAAAATTCGTCAAATATATATTAATTAACATAATCTAACCGTTATTTTTATGAAAAATGGACTTCTTATTGTTTCTAATTACACATCAAATGCAAAATTGCAGTTTTAATTGAGAATATCAGTTCTCAATTATCGATATTGTGTAAAAAATTGTTAATAACAAAATTTTTTGAATTAAAAACATCATAAATTTATTAGCAATCTTTTATAAAATATCGACAATTTAGAAGCTGTCTTTTCAAAGAAGTATGGTATTTTGCATACAGTATGTACCTAGAAACAACCCATACATTTTTCATAGTAGTAATGACTAGTTACGAGCACGTGCGTACCGTCGCCCGCGTGCACACCAGTGGCATGCCTTACTTGGCTCCAACGCATGCACTCCCTTGCCCCTACGTGCAACGGCCACACGCACCTAGCGGGCACAGAAAGTAAATGCACTTTGAGACGAGCCCGCAGCCACTCGGCTAGCACAGAGCTGCTATCGGCCTAGCCCATGTGACCTAGTGAGTGCACCACCGATAGGGACCTTACTGAGGCTAATTACAATGCCTCCGATATGCCATCGATAACGTCTGCTGCCGGGACTACTAAAACTCGTAAAAGCTCTGTAGACGAGAGCTTTAAAATCGGCACAGAAGTGGGAAATATATGGTATTTACTACCCAAAATGTAATTAAAAAAATATAGGATAGAATTACAGAACCTCATCAACTCATCGTGAGTACAACAGTTTTTGCAGTCATAATGACGTCATAGGATAAAATATAAAAATTCAGTAAATGAAGCAGGTTAAAGGGAATACAGACGTTCAAAAAATGAGATTTACAGTAAGTGCAATATGGCTAAGCAGGAATGGCTAGAGGAAAAATGCAAGGCGATAGAAGCACGCATAGGACGGGGAAAGATAGCAACTACATACAGGAAAATTAGTTTGGATATAAGTGAAGCAACTCTGTGAATGTCAATGACTCACAAGGCAAGCCAGGGGTAAGCAAAGATGGGTAAGCTGAAAGTTGGACGAAATATATGGAAGGGCTAGACAAGACAAATTAAATTGAAGGCAATATTACGGAAAAGGAAGTGGAATTGGGTAAAGATGAGATGGGAGATATGGGACAGAGAAAAAATGCTGAAGATTACTAATGAAGAGGTACTGAATCCAATTGGAGAAAAAGTTACTTTATAATGCAACTTAATTAAAATAAGGTTTAAGTTGATGGGACATATCTTAAAGCAATAATAAAGTGTCAAATTGCTAATGGTTGGAAGCGGGTAGTTAGAATTGTAGAGGGATAAAAAGGATGAATACAGCGAGCATGTTCCAAAGTATGTACGAGTGGGTTGCAATAGGTGTTTGGCGATGAAAAGGAAAGCACAGGATAGAATAGCATGGAGAGATGCTTTAGACCAGTTTTCAGACTGAATACCGCAGCAACAACAACAACAACAACAAAAACGACAGTACTGTCGCAATACGTCCGTAAACTTGTTTTCACATAAATGCAGTACACTGAACAAGTCAGCTGTCTGATGGTGTTCTCCAATCTGTTGTGATACTCAAGTATTAGATTTTATTTCGTAATTAGGAGCACACTTTATTTTGGTGCTTTTAAGTCAGTAATTTTGGGTCTTACTTAAAATACTGGATGTTTTGACAGCACAAGAATCTTGGGATACCAATGGAATGATATCAGATTTGCAGGTTCTTATTCACTACTCATTACCGTTTCGTCGTCACGAACAACTTACATGGTCCGTCAGTGATTGTCCGAAGTGGCAGAAGAGTGCAGTCTCCGCCATATAGATGGGGCAAGCGAGCAGCCTCTTCACCACGGCTGGTCCTTTCCAGCCTCCTTGGAAAAGCTGGAACAACACAGTCTGAATCAACAGTAGAAGTTCCTCACTATAGTGAACATCTTTATGAACAAATGCACGGTTTCAAAGCTATTTACAGGGTGTTTCACAATTCCTATTACATGCTTCTTAGGGGTTGTAGGGGGGATTTAAAAGAGAAAGCTTTAATAAGGAACCCATGTGAGAAAATGAGCCGTCTGAGTGTAGCCTAAGATCGAAGAACAGATCACTTTCAAAACTCCCTAATCATGGTACGGATACAACGATGACAATGAACTCTGACACGATGCCCATGGCAGGGCAAAGTTTCGAATATTCATCGTCGCGTTCTTTTCTATTTGCCGAAGGCCGCCCGCTTCAAAGTCGGGTCTACGGCGCATCCGTGGGGCACCACAGTCAACACTTCTAGTTGCGAACGTTCCAGCCGGCCGGAGTGGCCGCGCGGTTCTAGGCGCTATAGTCTGGAACCGCGTGACCGCTACGGTCGCAGGTTCGAATACTGCCTCGGGCATGGATGTGTCTGATGTCCTTAGGTTAGTTAGGTTTAAGTAGTTCTAAGTTCTAGGGGACTGATGACCTCAGCAGTTAAGTCCCATAGTACGCAGAGCCATTTTGTTGTAATTGGACGAAAATGGTATGTGACATCACAATTACAACAGGAACTGATGACGGCGCCCTCTTCTCAGTCTTTTGAATATTGTGAATCAAGAGATTTGGAAGTGGACCGATCTTTAAATCGAAACGATACATTTCTGGAAAGGAGTTCCTTTTTTACTAAGTTATCCCCACAACATCAACAACTCCTTAATAGTAATTTTGAAACACCCTGTATACAGACAATATTTTATCGAGCTTCCAACTGCGTTAGCTGGCTGACTACACACGAGCTTTCAGCCGAGTGCTTGTCGGCCATTGTCAAGTGACGACTGTCATGTGACTGCCGCTGTCTTCCACATACAGACTCGCTGCCGCCTGTGTCGTTACTCATTACTCGCACCAGCCCCATATCTGGTAACGACCTTCGTGTACCAGTGGAAGACTTTTCGGACGCTATAAACCTGCCGAAAAAACTGAGCCACTTACGGAAATCGGCTGCAGCAATTGATAAATTTCGCAAGCCATTTCAGTGAATGCACCTAAGCGTAATATGTCCATATTTGTTGCATCATCTAGCCACCATTGTGTATGAATCTATACTGTGCGTTCCCGCTGCGAGGACAAGAAGGCCATCAAGCCATGCTGTGATCGAGAACCCACTCGCTGCTGTATCCTACCCTTATTAACTCTTTTTGCACATGCGTCTCCGTTGTGGCAGGATGACCGTTGCAAGACGAACCGACACGGCGTGACAGATCGATGTCCTGGAGACCGATCGTTCTGCACCTTTCCATCCCATTCGTATTCTGATATTGCGTCCATTGTCTTCAACTAGACCTAGTGGCCTGATATTTTCTTTCGCGCTTCCGTTTAGTTTGTCAGGAATTTATTATCTGTTTTTGGTGTAACATAGACCTTAAGAGTCATGCAAGATTGGGCACTGCTAGGCTAGTGTATATGCAGGATTAATCTCTCATATAATGACACAGTGATCAAATTCTGCTTCATTTGTGCCATTCGTTTTGGAAACTACAATTTTTCACAGAAAATAAGTTGCTATGTCTGACAAACAAAGTTAAGGATCCGTATGGGAAGGGGGAAACGAAATGAAACTACTTGCATTGAGAGAGCACTTGATATTATTTCAGTGATTACAAAATCGACTCAAATTTAGGCAGACGTTGCATCGGACTCCATGCATGCACTGAGTCTGTTAGGAAGGCTGTCACAAGGCCAAATGGCTCCTGACCTGAGGCGAATTGTCCGCAAATGTGGTCCTTTATATCCCGGATATTGCCAGTGGGACAGAGTCTACGATTGAGCTGTTCCCATACATGTCCTGTCGGGGACAGATCTGTGGATACTACTGTCCCCGAAAGTACCTCACCATCGCGCCGACAAGTCGTAGAGACATGTGACATGTGTGACCAAGCATTGTCATGTTGAAAAATGGCTCCACGGTACAGTAGCATGAAAGGTAACACATGAGGAAGCAGGATGTCCGAGGCGTATCGTTCTGCCATCAGAGTTCCGTTAACCACTACTATCCATGTTCGGAAATCACTAACGCTGGCTCCCCACACCACGACCTCATGAGTAACACTTTGTAAATGGACCTCACTCAAAGTTTCCCCATACACACCGTCGATAGTCATCCGGGTTGGTGCAGAACCGCAATTCATCGCTCAAAGATAACTGGCACCATTTGTCACCAGGCCATGTTTCCTAGTTAAGGCACCACTCCAAACGCAGGAGTTTGTGTTAAGATGTTAATGGCAGCCCACACAGAGGGTGGTAACTGCCTAATCTCGCTGCTGCTATTCTCCGGTTAACGGTGCTGACACAGAATTTTGCAGGTAGTCCATTATTTGTTCTAGGATGGCAGTCACAGATGTGAAGGAGTTACAATGTGCTTGGTGCATAATACGCCGATCTTCCCTTGTGATAGTCAGACGTGGCCTACAGAAACTTTAACGAGGAGTATGCTTGTGCTTACATATCGATGCAGTCCGACATCACGCCACTGTGACTTTCGCATACCCAGTAAATCTGGATATTGCAAGATGCGACCAGTCAGCCAAATGGAGACTCACAATGATGGCCCTTTCAAACTCTCTCCGGTGCTGATGACGCTATCTCATACGAGTACGCGTTTTTCTCCGTGCTCTTCCCACAGATGCCTCAACGTCTGACTCTGTTAACAACCCTTATGTATCCAACCAGGACTGGAAACAACAATGTGCATGAACAACATCTATGCATTCTGGAATCTGTTCACAGAGAATTGCAACTCTAATCATTTACATATCCGCCGATGTTGTATACATGTACTAAGTTACACTGGCTTCCGACCATGTCTTTCGGGCGCTTCGCTTTTTTTGTCAGGCAGCATCTGTCATTCGTTTCCTTAATTACAGGTGAAAGACACAGCTTTATTGCTGGTTATTCTTTTTGATACGCAGTCCCTCTTAGCACACATCGTTGAAACGAATATTGCAGTAGACTAATATGAGACCATTCTATCGAATGAACAAATTAAATTCCAGTTCAAGCAAAACTTTTGTCTGCAAAGAGAAACGATCTGACGCTTTACTTTAGCGTTGCATGTCACATATGATTAGACGCATTTATGTTGACTCGCTTCATCTACACACTGGGAAACTAAGTTAAAAATATTTGCGAATCCCTACCAGACGCATCTTAGGACATCATCCAAGACATTAAGGACGCAAATGTTTATTATATACAGAAAGAGATTTGCAGCACTCAGGTATTTTGTATTTCCTTTCTGCTCGTTCCGTTGATGATGTATCAGCAAGGAAAAATTTTAATGTAGAAGCATTCCTTTAAAACAGCATTAAAATTGCTCAAGATAATTTTAACACTATATTACGATGACCAGTTGAATTCAGTCGATGAGTATGGTTCTACATTTTGGGTGATACACAGATTAGTATGAAACGTTATACGTCGTATCAAATCTTTTCTGATACACAAAATAAAATTATACAAAAGCGATTATTGTCTTCTGTGTTTAATAGGTAATCAGAGCGTCCTTTTTCCTGTTTAAGAACAAAGGTTAATAACCAGACGTGCTACATCAATTTCTTACCCCGGCCACGTGACATGTACTGCGTTTTACTGCGACTGAGAGTCAGTCTGTTAGCTACACATAAGCAAAGGATACTTTGTAGTTGAGGTCTTACCCCGAATTTGTGGCTGCTTTTGCTGTATGAAAATGAAATATCTGGTTGTACTGGTGCTGTGTTATTGACAATTAAAAAAAAATCGTGAAGTGGGGCACTGGATGAACGCCCCTAAAATAGTGTCCTGTAAAATGTCACTTTACTGTGAGTTTCTGTGACACAAGTAAAATAATGAAACGAACTACCTGATTTCTTTTCTTAGGTGATAACAGACCAACAATTTCAAGGAGAAATAACAACATTTCGTCCGCGAAAGGGTTTAAAACATCTTGTGTGGTTGTCACTAGCTTTAGTGCTACCAACATATATCCGCAACTTTCTCAATAGTGTTATTCATGGGGAAAAAAATATCTTTACTGTCGACTGAAACGTTATAGTCACTGAAACTCTTTACAAAAAGTAACTGAAACTCTTAAGGAAGTTTAAAATTGGTCAACATGAAGTACACTTCATTGAACATAAAGAAAGAAAGTGCCATAAATTTCAGTTTGAAAAGGAAAAATGTCACTCTTAAATGAAACGTAGGTTGTACCGATATATATACTGCATAAAGGACGCAAAGTTTCTACTAATGGATGTTAATCATCAGTTGAAGTGGTGTCACACAAAGATATATGAGAACACAATTTCATCAACAGTAACAGCCAGTTTCCTTTAATTACGCGCCGTTCGTATGTACACTCTATCGTTTATTATGAAAGTGTTTTCTGAGAAATAAATACACAAAACATATTGGTAGTTGGACTTATTATAAAGATCTGTTCAAATAATTAGCGATTTTAACTATAGCATATGATTATATTTACCAACCAGATCAGCATATCAATGATCCTTATATCTATGTACATTTACCATGAAGAAATAAATGTAAAATTCAAAACAGCGCTTTGCGCCGACGAATGAAGTGTTACTATCAGTTGGGTATGGATATTAAATTCATTTACTAAAACAAACTTATCTGAAACGTCAGTTGAAAGATCTCTGAAGAACAATATACTTTCTGTAGTGATGGATAAAGGACTGATTAGATAACACTTCCAGGGGTTTAGTAGAAAAATGTAAATCAACTAAATAATAATAAAACACAAACGGAATCTACATCGCGCTTTGAAAGCATATTTTATGTTCTAGGAAACCTTGCACAAATGCTCTGCAGTAGATAACACGTTATCCATGTCTTCCTTAAATTACTTCAGGTAAATGATAAGATGGTACCTATTAAAAGATTCGTATTCTTGTTAACCCGCATTAGTATGGTACTGCCTGTATATATCAAATATGTTTCTTGTCTTAAAGTGCAATATGACGACATTCCTACATATAAAGTTTTATAATTGTGACCTTCACTTGTCAGTCTCCTTTTATCCTCGGAAGACTGGATACACTGTACACAGAATAATTTTTCTCGTAAATGTTTCCAGAGTCACTTGTCACTGGGTACGTACCTCAACAAATCCGAAGGCGTGTAAACAAATGGTCAGGGCGTTCACTAGCAGAATGATGTACGTGGACTTACTCATCCCTTCCTCCAGCTCGTTGACGCACCTGTCAAGGCAGAAATAACACATAAACTTCACTCCATTCTATCTAATTTCTCAGAGATACAATAATGTTTAAGATGTAGGACGTAATCACGATAGATGGGAACTACAGGTCGATAGTTTGCAATGCAATACTGATAGCTGCTTTGTTGGATTAGGAAATATTGTGTCACCACAATGGATGCAATAGTTTTACGTATTATGCGAGGAGATATTTAGACTTTATTGTACCCGCGATTTTCGAGTGCAGGGTAGACAAGACACCGAATATTAAAACACGATGGTGCACAGGTCGTGCGTGCGTGGGACACTTCCTTAATTGAGTTTATCAATCGGGCAGCATCGCAGTCATATCAGAGTCTTGTTGGAATCCACACCACGACCTGTCGTGACCGTCCCAAGGAATAAACACAAGTGCTACACAATAATTGGTAGCTGTCTCTAATCTAGTTCCTCATGAACGTGCATAACGTTTTTCAGTATTAACAATAAATACCATATAATACAATACTTATCTATGGACGTTGACAGTGAGACAATGTTATTTAAAGGCCCAACTTAATTCTGGCACATAATATTACCGTGCCATCCAGTTTTTATCAATCTGTTCGTGTTTGATGGCACAGTGTGTCATAGAATTTTTAATAATACGACTCCCATTGCGAGTGGCTACTGTAAATGGCTGATTCATTACTGGAAACTTTAGTGTTGTGATCGCTAAAACACACTGCCTCTTCACCTCGGCCCTATTGCAGGTAGCAACATTTAAAATTCCTGGCAGATTAAAAATGTGTGCCGGAGTGAGACTCGAACTTGGGACCTTTGTATTTCGTGGGCAAGTGCTCTATCAACTGAGCTCCAAAAGTACGACTGACGACCCATCCGCACAGCTTCAATTCTGCCAGTACCTCGTCTCCTACTTTCCTAACCTCACAGGATCTCTTCTGCGAACCTGCAGAACTAACTCTCCTGAGGGCAACATTAAAGATTTCTGAAATAGGTCTAACGCAATAATACGTTTGTGAACCACCGAGAAGTTCATGCAGAAGAATAGAGAATAGTTAATAATTTTTGTATCAATGAAAACATCTTTACTGTTTCTGATTACATTTTTTGACAATGTTAATTACTGAACTATGTCTCGGAAAGAACTATTTAAAATTCATGGACATTCGAAATGTTAACGACCATCGAAAGCACTTAACACAGTAGCAAACAATGTATCGTGAAAACACACAAAAATGCGCATTGTAAGTAAAGAAGTAGTGAAAATAAACGTAAATACGTTTATTTTTGTATTGTGGGAATGAGCAGAAGGTTCCATGTGTAAAACATTACGAAACGGCACTAATTTGCTAGGTATATACAATAAATTGAATCGACATGACCGTACATCAGTCTCTTATTTTTAATGGCGAAATATATCATTAGCGCTTTGGATCTCGACGACAAGTCCAGTTCTTTATTTTATGTTTTTGTCTCGCCAGATGGCTAAATTCCTCCTAATTTATTACTCTGTAACCACAGTGAGGGGGAAATAAAAAAAAAGTTATTATTAACTTTGTAATGCATTACACTAATAATAAAATCTTTTCCCCAAATTTCCCATGACTACCGCCATAGCTATATAATAATGCCTATGAGCTTGTCTTTAGTGGTGTTATTAGGAATCAAAACTGTCGTTCATTGTAGCAATAGTAAGCCATTTAATTTTGGAACATTATCCGGTATTTTTTGCTAGCGAGCGAAATGCGAATGCAGGATAGCAGAGTTTGTTCACATTTTTCTTGTCTGTAGATGATATTTGACTTGCATTAAGCTACTGCTGTCCTCATATTGAGGCTTTTTGACGTTCGCAAATAATTTTACCATCGGTTTGAATTCTGACTGTTACTGACAAAGTATTGAACCCGAGTAACAACTCGAGTGAAATCCCGAATCCTTTCAACAATACACAGCATTGCGATTAAAATTAGAAGGAAATGCGACAAAAATTATTTTGCCATCAGGTTATTGTAAAAGTTCTAATTATATGTCAGGGAACCTATACGAAATGATAGGTGTGCACTAAGGTAAGACTTCGGCTTACTTCGGCTTACAATTCGTTTCGAAAATCAGATTTTTTTTTTTTTTTTTTTTTGTCATCAGTCTACTGACTGGTTAGATGCGGCCCGCCACGAATTCCTTTCCTGTGCTAACCTCTTCATCTCAGAGTAGCACTTGCAACCTACGTCCTCAATTATTTGCTTGACTTATTCCAATCTCTGTCTTCCTCTACAGTTTTTGCCCTCTACAGCTCCCTCTAGTACCATGGAAGTCATTCCCTCATGTCTTAGCAGATGACCTATCATCCTGTCCCTTCTCCTTATCAGTGTTTTCCACATATTCCTTTCCTCTCCGATTCTGCGTAGAACCTCCTCATTCCTTACCTTATCAGTCCACCTAATTTTCAACATTCGTCTATAGCACCACATCTCAAATGCTTCGATTCTCTTCTGTTCCGGTTTTCCCACAGTCCATGTTTCACTACCATACAATGCTGTACTCCAGACGTACATCCTCAGAAATTTCTTCCTCAAATTAAGACCGGTATTTGATATTAGTAGACTTCTATTGGCCAGAAATGCCATTTTTGCCACAGCGAGTCTGATTTTGATCTCCTCCTTGCTCTGTCCGTCATTGGTTATTTTACTGCCTAGGTAGCAGAATTCCCTAACTTCATTGACTTCGTGACCATCAATCCTGATGTTAAGTTTCTCGCTGTTCTCATTTCTACTACTTCTCATTACCTTCGTCTTTCTCCGATTTACTCTCAAACCATACTGTGTGCTCATTAGACTGTTCATTCCGTTCAGCAGATCATTTAATTCTTCTTCACTTTCACTCAGGATAGCAATGTCATCAGCGAATCGTATCACTGATATCCTTTCACCTTGTATTTTAATTCCACTCCTGAACCTTTCTTTTATTTCCATCAGTGCTTCCTCGATGTACAGATTGAAGAGTAGGGGCGAAAGAATACAGCATTGTCTTACACCCTTCTTAATACGAGCACTTCGTTCTTGATCGTCCACGCTTATTATTCCCTCTTGGTTGTTGTACATATTGTATATGACCCGTCTCTCCCTATAGCTTACCCCTACTTTTTTCAGAATCTCGAACAGCTGGCACCATTTTATATTGTCGAACGCTTTTTCCAGGTCGACAAATCTTATGAAAGTGTCTTGATTTTTCTTTAGCCTTGCTTCCGTTATTAGCCATAACGTGAGAATTGCCTCTCTCGTCCCTTTACGTTTCCTAAAGCCAAACTGATCGTCACCTAGCGCATTCTCAATTTTTTTTCCATTCTTCTGTATGTTATTCTTGTAAGCAGCTTCGATGCATGAGCTACCTTCTTTGTACCTATGTACATTCACCATAAAGATACTGGCAGAAGAGAAGCTGTGAGAATGGATAATGAGTAGTTCGTGGATAGTTCAGCTTGTAAGAGCTCAGCTCACAAGACCTTTCGAGTTGAAGTCTGGTACATAGTTTCAATCCGTCACAGTTTGATTTTGTTAAGTTCTTTGGAAATTGAACTTGGAGAAAACTATATACCTCCCTTTATAGCGGTTGAAGAGGTCTTACGCAAATACAGATCACTTTTCCTGTTAAGAATTCACTGCATTTCCTTTTACGCGAACCAATGATAGTAGCCATGAATCTTCTGAGTGGTTATGTGTACTGGCATGGCATTGTCAGAATTCTCACCCTTCAACAACAGCCCAATCTTAGTGTCTGTACTTAAACACTTTAAGTTTGTTGTTGCTGTCCTTTCCGTGATATACACTCCTGGAAATTGAAATAAGAACACCGTGAATTCATTGTCCCAGGAAGGGGAAACTTTATTGACACATTCCTGGGGTCAGATACATCACATGATCACACTGACAGAACCACAGGCACATAGACACAGGCAACAGAGCATGCACAATGTCGGCACTAGTACAGTGTATATCCACCTTTCGCAGCAATGCAGGCTGCTATTCTCCCATGGAGACGATCGTAGATATCCTGAATGTAGTCCTGTGGAACGGCTTGCCATGCCATTTCCACCTGGCGCCTCAGTTGGACCAGCGTTCGTGCTGGACGTGCAGACCGCGTGAGACGACGCTTCATCCAGTCCCAAACATGCTCAATGGGGGACAGATCCGGAGATCTTGCTGGCCAGGGTAGTTGACTTACACCTTCTAGAGCACGTTGGGTGGCACGGGACACATGCGGACGTGCATTGTCCTGTTGGAACAGCAAGTTCCCTTGCCGGTCTAGGAATGGTAGAACGATGGGTTCGATGACGGTTTGGATGTACCGTGCACTATTCAGTGTCCCCTCGACGATCACCAGTGGTGTACGGCCAGTGTAGGAGATCGCTCCCCACACCATGATGCCGGGTGTTGGCCCAGTGTGCCTCGGTCGTATGCAGTCCTGATTGTGGCGCTCACCTGCACGGCGCCAAACACGCATACGACCATCATTGGCACCAAGGCAGAAGCGACTCTCATCGCTGAAGACGACACGTCTCCATTCGTCCCTCCATTCACGCCTGTCGCGACACCAGTGGAGGCGGGCTGCACGATGTTGGGGCGTGAGCGGAAGACGGCCTAACGGTGTGCGGGACCGTAGCCCAGCTTCATGGAGACGGTTGCGAATGGTCCTCGCCGATACCCCAGGAGCAACAGTGTCCCTAATTTGCTGGGAAGTGGCGGTGCGGTCCCCTACTGCGTAGGATCCTACGGTCTTGGCGTGCATCCGTGCGTCGCTGCGGTCCGGTCCCAGGTCGACGGGCACGTGCACCTTCCGCCGACCACTGGCGACAACATCGATGTACTGTGGAGACCTCACGCCCCACGTGTTGAGCAATTCGGCGGTACGTCCACCCGGCCTCCCGCATGCCCACTATACGCCCTCGCTCAAAGTCCGTCAACTGCACATACGGTTCGCGTCCACGCTGTCGCGGCATGCTACCAGTGTTAAAGACTGCGATGGAGCTCCGTATGCCACGGCAAACTGGCTGACACTGACGGCGGCGGTGCACAAATGCTGCGCAGCTAGCGCCATTCGACGGCCAACACCGCGGTTCCTGGTGTGTCCGCTGTGCCGTGCGTGTGATCATTGCTTGTACAGCCCTCTCGCAGTGTCCCGAGCAAGTATGGTGGGTCTGACACACCGGTGTCAATGTGTTCTTTTTTCCATTTCCAGGAGTGTACTTCGTCACTACTCAAAAATTCGACAGAGTATTATTTCAGCGGTTGCATCTAATTCAACAAGGTCTCGCGTTTTAGTATCAGTGAGGCTGATGCATAAATCATTGGCCAGTGGTGAGAAAAATACATGTGACGGGAATCTGGCAGTGACTCGGCTGTATTTTGTGACGTCCTCATGAGCGGGATGGCACTCGCCACTTCAAAAATGTTTTCACTAATGCCAATAAATCTTCTGACTGACCTGATGAGGTTGAGTGACGTAAATACGTTTAAATTGTCTCACCATTTCAACGTACAGATCCTTTCTTAATTATATCAGCCAAATTCTTTGTGTGGACGTGAAATCAGTAGCCACTGCGTACGTAGCTTACTTATGCTGCTGTTACATATGCTATTACTGAAATGTGTGAATTTGGCACGACACACGTATAATTCCATTGTCTAAACGTCGTCAGTGATAGTAGTTTTTCACCCGTTGCTTGCTTACTATGAGATTGTGGTGTTCGCATCTATATACAGGGTGGTCCATTGATCGTGACCGGGCCAAATATCTCACGAAATAAGAGTCAAACGAAAAAACTACAAAGAACGAAACTTGTCTAGCTTAGGGGAAACCAGATAGTGCTATTGTTGGCCCACTAGATGGCGCTGCCATAGGTCAAACGGATATCAACTGCGTTTTTAAAAAAATAGGAACCCCCATTTTTTATTACATATTCGTGTAGTACGTAAAAAATATGAATGTTTTAGTCGTACCACTTTTTTCGCTTTGTCATAGATGGCGCTGTAGTAGTCACAAACATATGGTTCACAATTTTAGACGAAGAGCTGGTAACAGGTAGGTTTTTAAATTAAATTACGGAACGTAGGTACGTTTGAACATTTTATTTCGGTTGTTCCAAAGTGATACATGTACCTTTGTGAACTTATCATTTCTGAGAACGCATGCTTTACAGCGTGATTACCTGTAAACACCACATTTATATAATAAATGCTCAAAATTATGTCCGTCAACGTCGATGCATTTGGCAACACGTGTAACGACATTCCTCTCAATAGCGAGTAGTTCGCCTTCCGTAATGTTAGCACATGCCTTGACAATGAGCTGACGCATTTTGTCAGGCGTTGTCGGTGGATCACGATAGCAAATATCCTTCAACTTTCCCCGCAGAAAGAAACCTGGGGATGTCAGATCCGGTTGTTCCAATGTGTTACATGTACCTTTGTGAACTTATCATTTCTGAGAACGTATGCTTTACAGCGTGATTACCTGTAAACACCACATTAATATAATAAATGCTCAAAATTATGCTTCGACGACCAATACACCTGTCATGAAATATGCTATTCAATACCGCTTCAACCGCACGCGAGCTAAGTGCCGGACATCCATCATGTTGGTAGTACATCGCCATTCTGTCATGCAGTGAAACATCTTGTAGTAACATCCGTAGAACATTACGTAGGAAACTAGCATACATTGCACCATTTAGATTGCCATCGATAAAATGGGGGCCAGTTATCCTTCCTCCCATAAAGCCTCCCCATACATTAACCCGCGAAGGTCGCTGATGTTCCACTTGTCGCGACCATCGTGGATTTTCCGTTCCCCAATAGCGCATATTATTCTGGTTTACGTTACCGGTGATGGTGAATGATGCTTCGTCGCTAAATAGAACGCTTGCAAAAAATCTGTCATCGTTGTAATTTCTCTTGTGCCCAGTGGCAGAACTGTACACGACGTTCAAAGTCGTCGCCATGGAATTCCTGGTGCATAGAAATATGGTACGGGTTTAATCGATGTTGATGTAGCATTCTCAACACTGACGGTTTGGAGATTCCTGATTCTCGCGTAATTTGTCTGCTACTGATGTGTGGATTAGCCGCGACAGCAGCTAAAACACCTACTTGGGCATCATCGTTTGTTGCAGGTCATGGTTGACGTTCCACACGTGGATGAACACTTCCTGTTTCATTAAATAACGTAACTATCCGGCGAACGGTCCGGATACATGGATGATGTCGTCCAGGATACCGAGCGGCATACATAGCACACTCCCGTTGGGCATTTTGATCACAATAGCCTCACATTAACACGGAATCAACCTTTTCAGCAATTGGTAAACGGTCTATTTTAACATGGGTAATGTATCATGAACCAAATACCGTCCGCACTGGCGGAATGTTGCGTGATACCACGTATTTACACGTTTACGACAATTACAGCGCCATCTATCACAAAGCGAAAAAAGTGGTCCAACTAAAATATTAATATTTCTTTACGTTTTATGTATGCAAAAAAAAAATAAAAAATGGGGGTTCCTGTTTAAAAAGAATGCAGTTGATATCCGTTTGACCTATGGCAGAGCCATCTAGCGGCCCAACGATAGCGCCATCTGGTTTCCCCCTTCAAGCTAGACGAGTTTCGTTCTTGGTAGTTCTTTCGTTTGATGCTTATTTCGTGAGAAATTTGGCCCGGTCACTATCAATGGACCACCCTGTATATCACGAGAACTTCGCTTTTGGTACTGGTGCTTTAAATAAAACATATAAATGAAAATACCAGACCATAAAAGGTGGACAACGAAACCTGACACAACATGGATGTCTATGAAGTCTACTAGTAACGCAACATTTTCTTCGTACAGGGAGTAACAACCTCCATGGGGTGTGCCCCGGCTCGTCATCCGACCCTTCGCAGACTTTCTCAGCTGGCTACTGCAGTTTTATAACAGTATATTGTAATCATCTTGGTTCTCGTTTCCTGACGTAGCTGTAAATTAACGCACCTCGTTCGGACCAGGATCTGAAGCGACAGCTGGGAAGAGCAGCAATAATATTAGGTACTACTCAGCAATATTTTTTGGCAACTTTGTCACGTAGCAAGCAAGAAAAAAAAAGGGTTTCATGTCCCTTTCACGACAGGGGCATTACAGAGAGATAAAATAGTACCTTGGATACACAAGGATGAGACAAGAGTTGCCCGTACATCCACATTTAGTGATTATCTGTAATCACATAAAACCTAAACTCAGATGGACAGACTGATGGTTCAGCTCCAGTCCATTGGTGAAATGCAAGTCTAGTAAATAATAGTGATACGTTCTCTCTATTAGGCAGGTCATTCTCTGAGGTTCGGCTTTGTCCAGTCCCACTGGTTTTCTGCCATAATGCATTTAACCTCGATGTCAGTTATCTGGTGTGTTCTTCATACGGTCCTCTTCCCACTCGCCATTACCTGTAGTGGATCTTTTATGATGCAGAATCTTCTCATACAGTGTCTATACAGTTTCTCTTAATTATTTCCTTTATTTACGCTGTGTAACACATTCTCTCTCCTAATTTTATCTGTCCATTATGCACCTCCTACTCCTCCCCGGATCCACATTTCAAAAGCCACAATGCGTCTCCGCTGGCTGTGTCGCATTGTACAGTACTGGTACCACATGCGGCAACACTCCACATCCACACAATACAGTTCACTAATATTTTCCTTGATCAGTTACTTAATGAACCATAGAATATAATTCTCCTACGGTAAAACATTTCTTTTTCATTAACTACCTTCGTTTTCATTTTTTGCTTACATTTCTCGTCACTGTTCATTTTGAATCAAAGTACTTGCAGTTATTAACTTGTTACACTAACTAGGAACAAATTACGACTTTATCTTCCTTGCTTGCCTTCGAAAAGCTATTGCCCTAGTCTTCTTCACATTTATCTTCGCCGCGCCAGGTAGCCGCGCGGTCTTAGCCGTCTTGTCACGGTCCGCGCGGTTTCCCCCGTCGGAGGTTCAAGTCCTCCCTCGGGCATGGATGTGTGTGTCGCCCTTAGCGTAAGTTAATTTAAGTTAGATTAAATAGTGTGTAAGCTTATGGACCGATGACCTCAGCAGTTTGGTCCCATAAGACCTTACCACAAATTTTCAATTTCCATTTATCTTAGTTCCACAATTCTTACAGCTAGGAGTTAATTTCTTTTAACATGTTGTTAATTTCTCTTCCATTTTCATTTCATAATGGCTTGTCATCAATTAATCTAGTATTGCCACCCCACTCTTTTATTGTAAGTGCCGGCCGGGGTGGCCAAGCGGTTAAAGGCGCAACAGTCTGGAACCGCGTGACCGCTACCGTCGCAGGTTCGAATCCTGGCTCGGGCATGGATGTATGTGATGTCCTTAGGTTAGTTAGGTTTAAGTAGTTCTAAGTTCTAGGGGACTGATGATCTTAGAAGTTAAGTCCCATAGTGCTCAGAGCCATTTTTTTTATTGTAAGTAATTTTAGCCAAATCATTTAAATATTCAACGGAGTAGGTGAAAGACAAGAGACTTGTGCAACGTCTCTCTCTTTGTGAATTTGTTCAGTCATCGCATCTCCTATCCAATAAGTAAGGCAATTATAGGGCCTGAGATGATAGATAGGATGTAGATTCTCCTCTGTTGGTACTATGCTGTCTACAGAAGTACACAGCAATTTGGATCAATGAGACTCATGACTCTCTTGGACACATAGAAGCACTGACTCTCTCTCTCGCTCTCTCTCTCTCTCTCTCTCTCTCTCTCTCTCTCTCTCTCTCCCTCCCTCCCTCCCTCTCTCTCTCACACACACACACACACACACACTCACTCACACTGGATTGGCATATTTAAGACTCAAGGCTCGAACCTGTGACACGACACCGACGCACTACAGTGTCTTTGTTTGGTAGCATATTTATTAAAAAGGGTAGAGAATAAGTGAAGTTAAGAAGTTTATGCGAGAACTACATTAGGTAATAAACTGATTGCCCGTAAGTAATGCAAGGGATTGTAGCATTTAGAGGAGGGCCGTATATTATGTGAATATTGCGGTTCGAAGCGACGAATGGCGTGAGTGTAGAGACGATATTTGAGCAGCTGTTGCCTGTCATGTGCTTAGTGACTGTGACAGCACATCCCGAGTTAGCTGTCGATGAACTTGGGCTAATAATTGAAGGAAGGCATGTGGTTCATAGCATCCCGGAGTCTAAAAAGAGCCTAGAGTTGATTTTCAGTATATCCGACCATATATATTTGTCATATTTGGCCCATATTGGAACTGCCGGTAACGCTGGTCCGATTGGTTGGTTGGCTGATTTGGGTGAGGGGACCAAACAGCGAAGTGATCGGTCCTGTCGGATTAGGGAAGGATTGGCAAGGAACTCGGCCGCGCCCTTTCAAAGGAACCATCCCAGCATTTGCCTGAAGCGATTTAGGGAAATCACGGACAATCTGAATGAGGATGGTCAGTCGCTAGCTTGAACCGTCGTCCTACCGAATGGGAGTCCAGTGTGCTAACCGCTCCTCCCTCTCTCTCAGTGGTGTACCCGAGACAATGTTTCAACACACTTAAACCACGACACAGGACCTAACAACCCTACCACAACAAAGGTCAAAAATTAATTATGATTGTAGTGTTGCTCACGTTGCTAAATATTGCATTTTCGGGCAACAACAAAGTTATATTATGTGGCAGGTGTCATTAGAGCACAGTTAATAAAGTCATTTTATGAAATAATGGATAAACTAGGCACACATCTTTTCGTGTTTCCCACGCTGGTCTCGTTGTGAACTCATGGCTCAATCGTCGAAAATCTAGGTGGTGATGATTCCAAGCTCGGATGCAAAAAGGCCTAGGTGTAATTCTGCGATATTTAAAAGTTTTATAGACGTGTTTCATAAACCATTCTTGAAGATTAAACTTTTGCAAGTTAGCACAATGGTGATGTAAAACAATTAATCGGCACTCCGAATTTAAGTTACACTTCTTTTTTATTACTTTGGTTGCACCATCACTTAACAATATAAAACATACTTGAAAATATCTTCCTCACTGTTAAACTTCACATTTCATAACCTGACTACAGTTTGCGTCTTTTCAACATGACGACCAAGACTAGAATCTCTAATAACCGTTTACGCACCCAAAAAATCAGAGTTACAAGTACGTCAAAGATCATAGTGACAAAGGGAAGAATACACATAAGAATAATATCATTGCAATATAAACATATCGATGTATCAAAGTACCTCTACATTAATGAAATCAAATCTGAATGTTGTCACAGAAACATGCTAACTATTTTACAGAAACACAGTAAAATATTGCTGGTATCGAGAGGTTAAGGTGAGGTGCCGTAACGATTACGTAATTCAAGTACCATTACAAGGAGTACCGCAAGAGACTGAACGTCATGTCGCTTCTGCGGAAATATGGAGTGAGACGGTGCACTGAAAGTCAAATCGCTCCCATTTTGAGTGTGGTGCGTCTAGAACACGTTTCTACCGACACTGATTAGAGGAAAATGCACCGTGCAGGTTTCAACAGACGACCGTCGTTATTGCATCCATGCTGTATCATGGTTTTGGTCAAACATTGTGTGAGACTACTAAATACATTAAGTAATAAGGTTTCCAAAATACTAAGAGAAAATATGTGGTTGATTGGAAATTAAATAGCGACTTACAACATAATAGCCTGATGGTGTTGAATGTTCATCTTTAAAATGGCGTATAGTCGTCTCTTTGCGTCATCCACGTCCTGCGAGGAGACAAATGTGCTGTTCGGAAGTGGTTCAGTTACTGCAGATGACCATTCGACAGACTCGTCGCCGTCTGTGCACTGCTCTCCATCATTATATCTCTGTCGACCAGCGGCAGTCACATCTCTCGCCTCATGCAGCTGATTGCGGTGTCCATTCTGCCCGAACAAGCGTATACTGGTGACGTTCTTGTTGAGAACAGCAATCTCGGCCATGACGTGGATCATGAGGCAGACGAAGAAAATGTCGAGGAGGATGCTTATCTCGGATATGGCGACGACGCCGACGACCTGCAGCGCGAAGACGATCTCGTATGTGGGGGACTGCTGGGTGTCGAGCGGCAGCCAGAGGACCAGTGGCTCGCGGCGCACCGCCATTGTGGAGTTGCCCACCATCACCGACTCCGGAGCGCCAGTCACCGGACCCAGAGCCCACAGCGACACGGACGTCAGCGGCAGCACCTGCAGCGTAGTTAACAAAGGCGACAGTGAGCCGGTGTGGTGTCAGATTATCCTAGCCTATGACAATTTTGAACTCTTGGTTCTCTTCGCCTGTACACTAGCAAGCTGGGCAAAAGACAAATTTCATTTTGCAGGCAGTTCACAGATCTTATATTTGTGTCATAACCAAAGGAAACCTCTCAGAAAACTTTGTCTGGAACCGAAGAAGGTGATACATTTCTTATAAATAACATCATTTATTTACACAGGGATATTCGTAAGTACCAGTGGTGTTTCAGGAAACAGCTGCTTGCAGGCTACAACATATACAGAGTTTTGCTTCGTGATACAAAACGTGGCGTAGTTATAAATCGCACCACTAGGAGGCATCTACATTTACATCTACATCTACATCCATACTCCGCAAGCCACATGACGGTGTGTGGCATAGGGTACCTTGAGTACCTCTTTCGGTTCTCGTTCTATTCCAGTCTCGTATAGTTCGTGGAAAGAATGATTGCCGGTATGCCTCTGTGTGGACTCTAATCCCTCTGATTTTATCCTCGTGGTCTCTTCGTGAGATATACGTAGGAGGGAGCAATATACTGCTTGACTCTTCGGTGAAGGCATGTAACTTCAACAAAAGCCTGTACCGACCGTCTCTCTTGCAGAGTCTTCCACTGGAGTTTATCTAACATCTCCGTAACGCTCTCGCGATTACTAAATGATCCTGTAACGAAGTGCGCTGCTCTCTGTTGGATCTTCTCTATCTCTTCTATCAACTCTATCTGGTACGGATCCCACACCGGTGAGCAGTATTCAAGCAGTGGGCATACAAGTGTACTGTAACCTACTTTTTGGACTGCATTTCCTTAGGACTCTTTCAATGAATATCAGTCTGGCATCTCTATATTATAGGATCATTCCATTTTAAATCACTCCTAATGCCTACTCCCAGATAATTTATGGAATTACCTGCTTCCAGTTGCTGACCTGTTATATTGTAGCTAAATTGTGGTGTGCATACTGTAAGACCTTCGATACACACACCATCAGATTATTTGACTTGTCGCTCTAACGAAGTAGGCGAGTGTCAGCAATATGTCTCGTGCTCTTATCGTGACTTGTTTATCTTGCGGCGACTTGCACGCTTAGTGTAGCAGATTGACTGTGACCAACTTTAAACAGAACTTGATTAATTTTCACAGACATTTATTAAAATAATAAAAAGCATAGACATTACATAATTTGATTCTGGATGCTGTTTACAACTGACAATCTGAAGTTCCTTTGGTCATGGTACGTTAATCTTATTCTCACATATCTCTGATACTTGACAAAGTGTCTATTCATTTATCTTCATGGCTATGTACAGGAATATGATAATCTTCTTAGGTGCAGACTGAAACTTGACTATAGACTGGTACAGACCAATGCAGACTGGTACAGACAAATGCAGACTGGTACAGACAAATGCAGACTGACTAATCGGAGGTCTGTACACCCGTTATAATACATCGCGCGTTCATGTATCACTGCGCGAGTGTGATCCGCCAGGAGAAAAGGTTCTACGTTAGCAGCAATCTCATTGGCTGCGTTACATATTAATACGCGGATCGGCGGAAGCAGAATTTGGTCCGTCTCTAAGGCAGCGCCATCTCGTAGTGCGGAGACTGACGAGCGCTGCGCCTGTGCTGTTGTGCTTAGCGGGGCGCGCTCTAGTGGGATAGTTGTGTATGCGCTGACTAAGTGGAACTATGTACACATCATAAATGATAAAGGATCTTTCTTTCTTTGTATTCGCAGCATATTACACTTGTCTACATTGAGATTCAATTACCATATCCTACACCATGCGCCAATGCGTTGCAGATCCTCCAGTATTTCAGTACAATTTTCCATTGTTACAACCTCTCGATATACTACAGCATCATCCACAAAAAGCCTCAGTGAACTTCTCATGTTATCCACAAGGTCATTTATGTGTATTGTGAATAGCAACGGTCCTACGACACTCCTCTGCGGCTACCTGAAATCGCTCTTACTTCGGAAGACTTCTCTCCATTGAGAATGACATACTGCGTTCTGTTATCTAGGAACTCTTCAATCCAATCACACAATTGGTCTGGTAGTCCATATGGTCTTACTTTGTTCATTAATCGACTGTGTAGAAGTGTATCAAACGCCATGCAGAAGTCAAGAAACACAGCGTCTACATGGAAACCTGTGTCTATGGCCCTCTGAGTTTCGTGGACGAATAGCGCGAGCTGGGTTTCACACGATCGTCTTTTTCGAAACCCATGCTGATTCCTACAGAGTAGATTCCTAGTCTCCAGAAAAGTTATTATATTCGAACATAGTACATGTTCCAAAACTCTACAACTGAGCGACGTTAGAGATATAGGTCTATAGTTCTGCACATCTGTTCGACGTCCCTTCTTGAAAACGGGGATGAACTGTGCAGTTTTCCAATCTTTTGGAACGCTACGCTATTCTAGAGACCTACGGTACACCGCTGCAAGAAGGGGAGCAAGTTCCTTCGCGTACTCTGTGTAAAATTGAACTGGTATCCCATCAGGTCCAGCGTCCTTTCCTCATTTGAGCGATTTTAGTTGTTTCTCTATTCCTCTGTCGTCTATTTCGATATCTACCATTTTGTCATCTGTACGACAATCTAGAGAAGGAACTACAGTGCAGTCTTCCTCTGTGAAACAGATTTGGAAAAACACATTTAGTATTTCGGCCTTTAGTCTGTTATCCTCTGTTTCAGTACCATTTTCGTCACAGAGTGTCTGGACATTTTGTTTTGCTCCACCTACCGCTTTGACATAAGACCAAAATGTCTTAGGATTTTCTGCCAAGGCAGTACATAGAACTTTAACTTTCGAATTCGTTGAACGCCTCTCGCATAGCCCTCCTCACACTACATTTCTCTTCGTGTAATTTTTGTTTGTCTGCAATGCTTTTGCTATGTTTATGTTTGCTGTGAAGTTACCTTTGCTACCGTAGCAGTTTTCTACCTCTGTTGTTGAACTATTGTTGCTGTTATCTATTGTTGTTCTTATTTTCTCGTACGATTTTGATTGGCAGATACTCATCTAATGCATATTGTATCGATTTCCGAAGTGGACTGGTGTTGTGCGCGCACACACGTCCTATACTCTCATTTACCACATCAGAAATGGTGCAATAATGAACACTTATAATGTGAGTTAAAAAACTTGGAGAGCTACCCTTCATACTGGTGTATCTAATTTCTCTGCTTTACTGATTTCCATGCAGTAATCTTCTGACAACCAAGAGGTACGTAGGGACAAACCTGCATATTTAATAGCAGTGTATGATATGTTTAGTAGCTTGCCACTGCTAGTGTCTCCTACGACACATCAGGGTCACAAAAATACAGTGTGAAAGAAATAATTCTGCAACTTTGAAGAAGATCAAAAATTAATTGATATTGGAAACATGAGAAATATTTGAATGAGCCTCATCTGTTCTAAGGCTGCTTTCATTGGGAACACGTACTCATTGTTCTTGAAAAACTGCTACAGCGTGAAACTGTCAGGTTATTCCCACCAGCAGTTGTTACATGTAGCACACTTCTTGTCCCAGTTGTTACAGGTAAGCAGCTTCGTAAGAGTCAACATGATTTAGCGATCATTTACACTATCAAATATGTGAAACATAACTTGCTCTTTATTCACATGAAGTTCTGAGTGCTATTGACAAGGGATTTCAGATCGCTTCCGTATTCCTGGATTTCCGGAAGGCTTTTGACACTGTACCACACAAGCGGCTCGTCGTGAAATTGCGTGCTTATCGAATATCGTCTCAGTTATGTGGCTGGATTTGTGATTTCCTGTATGTGTCGTCACAGTTCGTAGTAATTGACGGAAAGTCATCGAGCAAAACAGAAGTGATTTCAGGCGTTCCTCAAGGTAGTGTTATAGGCCCTTTGCTGTTCCTTATCTATATAAACGGTTAGGGAGATAATCTGAGCAGCTGTCTTCTGTTGTTTGCAGGTGACGCTGTAGTTTATCGACTAATAAAGTCATCAGAAGATCAAAACAAACTGCAAAACGATTTAGAAAAAATATCTGAATGGTGCCAAAAGTGGCAGTTGACCTTAAATAAATAAAAGTGTGAGGTCATCCACATGAGTGCTAAAAGGAACTAGTTAAACTTCGGTTACAAAATGAATCAGTCTAATCTAAAAGCCGTAAATTCAACTAAATACGTAGGTATTAAAATTACGAACAACTTAAATTGGAAAGAACACATAGAAAATGTTGTGGGGAAGGCTAACTAAAGACTGCGTTTTATTGGCAGGACACTCCGAAAATGTAACAAACCTGCTAAGGAGACTGCCTACACTACGCTTGGCCGTCCTCTTTTAGAATGCTGCTGCGCGGTGTGGGATCCTTACCAGATAGAACTGACGGAGTACATCGAAAAAGTTCAAAGAAAGGCAGTCCGTTTTGTATTATCGCGAAATATGGGAGAGAGTGTCACAGAAATGATACAGCATTTGGGCTGGAAATCATTAAAAGAAAGGCGTTTTTCGTTGCGAGGGAATCTCCTCACGAAATTCCAATCACCAACTTTCTCCTCGCCGGCCGGAGTGGCAGAGCGGTTCTAGGCGCTGCAGTCTGGAACCGCGCGACCGCTACGGTCGCAGGTTCGAATCCTGCCTCGGGCATGCATGTGTGTGATGTCCTTAGGTTAGTTAGGTTTAAGTAGTTCTAAGTTCTAGGGGACTGATGACCTCAGAATTTAAGTCCCATAGTGCTCAGAGCCATTTGAACCGTCTTTAGCCCACCTCTCCTTACTGTTGTGTAAAAAGTAATACACAACAGGCAGCAATCTACAACAGCAGTCCGCAGCAACAGTGAGGCATCCGTCGATGACATGCTGCTGGGTTTGAGTGGCCAGTATTTATGCTTGCTAGTTATAGTTTTATTTTGACAAAGCGGGACTTCGGGGCATGTAGCGGTGTCGAGAGAAAGCACCATAAGCTAACTCTGCCCTCCATTGCTTCTGGTGGACGTCTTGCACTAAGGTGCATCACCAGAATTCCAAACTTGGCAGCAGAATTTCCCAGGCGGGAAGTTACCTCATCTGGCCAAATTCTGTGAATTTGTTGGCGCAGCACTGCTGCCTCCTTTATAGTGTCGAGAGCGCCGCATCCCAGGCTGTTGCTAAATCTCTGGATCACTTAAATATTACTTAGTACATTTTATATTCTTCCTTCGTACACCTATTTATACCTTCCACTCTAATTGTCAGTCTGCCAGTCTAGTGCAGCTCGTACATTTCAGGGCTGGTGTCCTAATGGCTGGTTATGTTCTAGGCCTAGTCACCACTTGGTCGGTATATGGTAGACGGCAAATTCAAGATACACATAGTCTGCATAACTGAGATCCATAGATAGCGCCTATTAGTGAGATTCCCATCACCATTATTTTGAGGTGGTACGTACTGCGATACTGTTGGATGAACTGAAACATGTGATTCGCTCTGATGTGCCCCTTCTGCACTGCTATGAGCTCGTCCAGCGGATAAAGATGTGAAGGTATAGTTCAGGAAGTTCATGTTGCTAGCTGGTATTATTCCCAAAGGTTTTCCAGTCAAACACAGTAGCGGACATTTTAGGTGGAGAACTGTAACCCTTGTTATAGTTGCTGAAAGTCGCAAATGTGTCCAAACATTTATTAATATTCTGCTGCCACGTGGCTCAGAGAGCTTTGTTCCTTTAAACCATTCTTGATCGCAGTAATTTGCGATAACTACTACTGAATCGTATACTGAGTATACCCGGTGGAAATAGGGTTGCCGAGCAGGGATGTCTTGTCGGCATCCTTCTGCTCCTGACCCTCCTATAAACAGTGCTATAGGTCTCTTTGGCACTTTTGGATCATCCTGGAAGGCATTACACAAAAACCATTCACTGTGTGCTACTTCCGCTCCCAATGTTCCATGCCTCTCTACTGATGTCATGTTAGACTCCGGTATGTTCGACATCAACATGCTAATGACCTTGAGAGTGGTGTGCTGAAAACATGACGCCATTGACAGAGGATGACACGGCGTTCGGTCGAGCACGATTGGCTCGTCACATCCAGAATGCGGAAATTTTCTTATCTTTATCTATGTGGAAGGAGTGGAAGGAGTATATAGAGGGTCTACACAAGGGTGATGTACTTGAGGACAATATCATCGAAACGGAAGAGGATATAGATGAAGATGAAATGGGAGATACGATACTGCGTGAAGAGTTTGACAGAGCACTGAAATATCTGAGCCGAAACAAGGCCCCGGCAGTAGACAACATTCCATTAGAACTACTGACGGTCTTGGGACAAAACTCTACAATCTGGTGAGCAAGATGTATGAGACAGGCCAAATACCCTCAGACTTCAAGAAGAATATAATAATTCCAATCCCAATGAAAGCTGGTGTTGACAGATGTGAAAATTACCGAACTATCAGTTTAATAAGTCACGGCTGCAAAATACTAACGCGAATTCTTTACAGACGAATGGAAAAACTGGTAGAAGCCGACCTCGGGGAAGATCAGTTTGGATTCCTTAGAAATATTGGAACACTTGAGGCAATACTGAACTTACGACTTATCTTAGAAGAAAGGTTAAGGAAAGGCAAACCTACGTTTCTAGCATTTGTAGACTTAGAGAAAGCTTTTGACAATGTTGACTGGATTACTCTCTTTCAAATTCTAAAGGTGGCAGGGGTAAAATACAGGGAGCGAAAGGCTATTTACAATTTGTACAGAAACCAGGTGGCAGTTATAAGAGTCGAGGGACACGAAAGGGAAGCAGTGGTTGGGAAGGGAGTAAGACAGGGTTGTAGCCTCTCCCCGATGTTATTCAATCTGTATATTGGGCAAGCAGTAAAGGAAACAAAAGAAAAATTGGGAGTGGGTATTAAAATCCACGTAGAAGAAATAAAAACTTTGAGGTTCGCCGATGACATTGTAATTCTGTCAGAGACAGCAAAGGACTTGGAAGAGCAGTTGAACGGAATGGACAGTGTCTTGTAAGGAGGACATAGGATGAAGATCAGTAAAAGCAAAACGAGGATAATGGAATGTAGTCTAATTAAGTCGGGTGATGCTGAGGGAATTAGATTGGGAAATGAGACACTTAAAGTAGTGAAGGAGTTTTGCTATTTGGGGAGCAAAATAACTGATGATGGTCGAAGTGGAGAGGATATAAAATGTAGACTGGCAATGGCAAGGAAAGCGTTTCTGAAGAAGAGAAATTTGTTAACATCGAGTATAGATTTATGTGCCAGGAAGTCGTTTCTGAAAGTATTTGTATGGAGTATAGCCATGTATGGAAGTGAAACATGGACGATAAATAGTTTTGACAAGAAGAAAATAGAAGCTTTTGAAATGTGGTGCTACAGAAGATTGCTGAAGATTAGATGGGTAGAGCACATAACTAATGAGGAGGCATTGAATAGAATTGGGGAGAAGAGGAGTTTCTGGCACAACTTGACAAGAAAGAGGGACCGGTTGGTAGGACATGTTCTGAGGCATCAAGGGATCGCAAATTTTGCATTCGAGGGCAGCGTGGAGGGTAATAATAGTAGAGGGAGACCAAGAGGTGAATACACTAAGCAGATACAGCAGGATGTAGGTTGCAGTAGGTACTGGGAGATGAAGAAGCTTGCACAGGATAGAGTAGCATGGAGAGCTGCTCAAACCAGTCTCTGGACTGATTACCACAACAACAACATCTGTGTGCAATAGTAAAGGTATGGTTTTCTTGAGGTAATTACTGGAATACAGTCTTCGAAATTCTAAAGGTTTCTGGGGTAATATACATGGATCTAAAGGTTATCTACAACTTGTACTCAAACGAGACTGCTACCAGTCGTAGTGCCTATCCCTGATATTCTTAAGTCTGTACATTGAGCAGCCAGTAAGGGAAACGAAGGAGAAATCTGGTAAGGGAATTAAAGTTCACTGAGAAGAAATGAAAGCTTCCGGTTTGGCCGGTCACATCATAATTCTGTCAGAGATGGAAAACTGTTCGGAATGTCAGCTGGATATAATGGACAGTATCTTGGAAAGAGGGTATAAGATGAACATCGACGACAGTAAAACAAGGATAGGCCGGTCGCTGCGGCCGAGCGGGTCTAGGCGTTTCAGTGTGGAACCGCTGCGACCGCTACGGTCGCAGGTTCGAATCCTGCCTCGGGCATGGGTGTGTGTGTCATGTCCTTAGGTTAGTTAGGTTTAAGTAGTTCTAAGTCTAGGGGACTGATGACCTCAGATGTTAAGGTACACAGTGCTTAGAGCCATGTGAATTATTTGAAAGCAAGGATAACGGAATATAATCCAAATAAACGAGACGAGGGCGTGGAAAATGAGACATTGAGAACAGTGAAATAAGTCTGCTTTTGCATAGCTCCAATTTCCTATCCCATCCTTCCCGAATCTGAGCTTGTTCTGCCTCTCCGAGGAACCTGTTGACCTCAGGGCGTTGTGCCCTAATCGTCCTTCCGTCTTTTAATAATCTACTAGTGAATTTTCGTCTGCTTCCACGTCTTTCGCTCACAGAAAACAGATTACCGCGCATATTTCATACTAGACATGACTTTCAGGTCACTGAGGCGTTTGCCAAAGGGATGCAAATCAGGTTGAGTGGTTCTGATGTGACGTTTGTCTCGCGAAAGACAACTTGGCCCCTACTTAGAAATGCATTTGGTAAAGCAACATTGATTTTCTCAGATCTAATAGCCTCATTCGTCAACTTCACGATGAACTACCTATCACTCGCTAATGGAAATAGTTAAAGTGATATTTCGACAGTAAGTAAGGTATTGCAAGAAAATCGAATAGTTTGCGATGAAAAATAGGGACCGCCATAACTTTACTTTGGTGTACGTTAGTTGTTAGATCACACATTTCTGAATACGTAATGTAGCTAACATATTTCACTTTCCTTTAAATTTGACACAAGATCTATATTTATCTCCAATATCGAGAAAATGGATTGTGTGTAGTGTACTCACTTCCTTTCGTGGACACAAGCGCAGTATACAGGTAAATACAAAAATTTTCAGTGAAATAACGAAATTATTTTAAGGTACTTGGGACAAAAATAAACGTTTAATTTGATTATTTATATATTGTTACAAACCCATGATAATTCTCATTTCACCAGCTGTGGAGAGTCCTTATCTTTACCTATGTGCAATACTGGAGCTATGGTTTTTTTGAGGCAGTTACTCTAACACAGTCTTCGAAATTTAAATGTTCTAAGTGTAATATAAATGAAAAACCTCTTGTCAGCCGGCCGATGTGGGCGAGCGGTTTTAGGCGCTTCAGTCTGGAACCGTACCACCGCTACGAATCCTACCTCGGGCATGAATGTGAGTGCTGTCCTTAGGTTTGTTAGGTTTAAGTAGTTCTAAGTTCTAGGGGACTTATGACAGCAGCTGTTAAGTCCCATAGTGCTCAGAGGTATTTGTTCCATCTTGTCACATAAAATATTTTAACTTTCTTGTATGTAAAGTATCGTATGAATACGAAGAAGACGTGCAGATTAAGATGGACAGATTTGGAAGTATCTGTAGAGCAATTAATGGACCCTTAAATCGTAATACACGGAAAGTAAACACGACTCAAATGTTATAAAACAGTCACCCTGACAACCCTGTTAAGTGGAAGTGAATCATAGGTATTGAATAAAAGATAAGAAAAACGAATACGAGTAGATTTATTATTATGATGAAGGGATGTAAAGGAATAAACGAAGGGCGTTCAGTAAGCGATGCAAAATATTTTTTGTTTGAAAGCAGCTTGATTCTATCAGAGATTGCAATGCACAGTATTATTCCCCACTCTTTTGGTTACCAAAGCGTATTTTCCGACATGATCTCTGTTTAGTGCGATGGCCCTACGTCACCCTACTGGGAGGGCCTATATGCCCTTGTGGTACCACTATACTGATAAACGTATGAACCAGCCACTAAGCTCCCCATAATCCACTAACTGCCTGGAAGGTGCGCGGTCCAGACTGTCGGGTGGATGAAGCAAAACAGTCCACAGATGTTTTGTGAGTTCCTCTCGGGAGCGCAGACTTGTATAAGGTCTTCCGAAGGGAGGAAGAAGTTCGTTTGCATTTTTGAGGCGACGAAGACGTTGAACCGTTTCTTAAGTTTCCTGAGGGTAGCACAATACACTTCAGAGTTGGTAGATGGACCATGGCGAAGAATATCAAATAGAATAACCGTTTCATAGAGAGATTTTCACTCTGCAGCGGAGTGTGCGCTGATATGAAACTTCCTGGCAAATTAAAACTGTGTGCCCGACCGAGACTCGAACTCGGGACCTTTGCCTTTCGCGGGAAAGTGCTCTACCATATGAGGTACCCAAGCATGACTCACGCGCCTTCCCCATAGCTCTACTTCTGCCAGTACCTCGTCTCCTACCTTCCAAACCTTGCAGAAGCTCTCCTGCAAACCTTGCAGAACTAGCACTCCTGAAAGAAAGGATATTGCGGAGACATGGCTTAGCCACAGCCCAGGGGATGTTTCTAGAATGAAATTTTCACTTTACAGCGGACTGCTAGTTCTGCAAGGTTCGCAGGAGAGCTTCTGTAAAGCTTGGAAGGTAGGAGACGAAGTACTGGCAGAAGTAAAGCTACAGTACACAGTGAACTGAGCTACCCAAGCACGACTCACGCCACGTCCTCACAGCTTTACTTCTGCCAGTACCTCGTCTCCTACCTTCCAAACTTTACAGAAGCTCTCCTGCGAACCTGCAGGAGAGGTTGTGTGGCGACACTCCATGGACTGCCATTTTGTTTCCGGTTCGAAGTACTGACCTATCGCCTGCGACTAATCTTCGACAAAAAAAATGTCACGATCAGCATCGTAATTTTCAAGCATTGCCGCACAGATGGTCCATCGTTGCCCATTATGGCGAGGAACCTAGCAGGCACACAGCTTTGAGAGCGCCAACTGGCGGACGAGTGTGTCAGCACTGCCAACACAGACGTACAGTTGCGTAGCGAGGTATTTGATTACGATCCACCAATCACCTGGAATGCGAGTGCTCGCACGTTCCAACTTTGCAGTAGTCGCAGCTGTGTGTGTGTGTGTGTGGGCTGGCGATACGCGCCAGATGGGACAGATGCTGAGATGATGACACATGTCTTGCACAACGGCTCACCGTGCTTTTGTTTACTGCCACGCCTCCGTAGACATTCCGCAAGCGCCTCTGAATTTGTTCGCTCTGATTTTTCCCCCAGAAGAAACACGATAACAAATCTCTGCTTCTAACACATCCCCGCTACAGGTGCCATTTCGAAGCCTGCGTAAGTGCCAACGTCTATCGGAAATCCATGAAACTACACGGACTGAAGCGGGAATATTCCACGCTGTCCCACAATAAGTTTTCGACATAAATAATCCGAGCAAAACAAACATGTTGCATTAATTATTGAACGCTTCTGGAGTAAAATGCGAAATGCAGATTTCCGAAAGGAGTTGATAATTTGAAGTGTGAAACAAAAGCTGGATGCAAACAAACTTAAAAATAATGGACACCTACAAAGAATGGATAGAGATCGACTGAAAAACTAAACTCCTCCGGAACAGGCCATGAAAGCCCTAAGGTACCGACCGGCCGCCTTGTCATCCTCAGCCAACAGGCGTCTCTGGTTCCGGACATGGAGGGGCATGTGGTCAGCACACCACTCTCCCGGCCGTATGTCAGTTTCCGAGACCGGAGCCGCTACTTCTCAATGAAGTAGCTCCTCAGTTTGCCTCACAAGGGCTGAGTGCACCCCGCTTGCCAAGAGCTCTCGGCAGACCGGATGGTCACCCACCCAGCGCTTAATTTCGGTGATCTGACGGGAACTGGTGTTACCACTGCGGCAAGGCCGTTGGCATAGAGATCGACTACCATGGCAGAATTATGTTACATAATAATAATAATAATAATAATAATAATAATAACAATAAACCCGTGGAGGCTCGGGAAAAGAATAGGCCTTCAGTATGTTCTGCCAATCGTAAAAGGCGACGAAAAGAACAAACCACTAATAGGGCTAACCCCCCTTTTAGTGTGATTAGTTGGTTCAGGACAGAACTAATGATGCCTTGGACAAGCGCTGTCATGGTCGGGGACGACGCTTGAACCCTATGCCCGTCCACAATGGTAACGACACTGCTAGCCACACGGAAAATGATTTAAATCCAAATAGAGGTGTTTTGCAGGATATGCTTCCTGCAACCACCCTAGAAGGAAAACATAGACAGAGAATGAGATGGTCAGATGAACTTAACCGACACCTCATGTTCTGTTATTACCAAGCAACAAACTTAGGAACCAACACAACTGGATACAGATCACAAGTATACACAACATTTATTACCAGATACCCAGAATTAAAATTTTGACAGAACAACGACTAGCTGATCAGATTCGTGTAATAATCAAAATTAACAGGATACCCCAGTCAGAATTAGAAAACATCAAACAACAAGTACAACAAATACTGGAACAAAATAATGTGCAGTCAGAAAAAGAAGAAAATACAGTAACGGACTCAAACATCCCACAGGATACAATCAAAGAACAACACACATCAATTAAACAATCAGAGGAAAACGAAATCTTAAGACAGCCACCAGAACAAGCACAAATAGAACATGAAGTGACACACATGTTAGATATAGAAGAAAAATTTCAGCGGACATATATAGAATACAAAGACCCAAATACAGACATTAGACCACTCTTGCATAGACCACCAAATAACCCACAAGTCGAAACAACAATAACAACTGTCAACACAATTATACACAACAAAATAAATGAAAATACAACTATGGAAGAGTTACAACTACTGGTTTATGTAGGAGCACTCACTACACTAAATATACACACTAGGCAGAGATCAGAACCAAGAAACACACAGAAGAAACCCACAGGACCAGCATGGGAACACAGGCTACAGATCAGAATAGAAAAACTGAGAACAGACATCGGACAGCTAACACAGTTTATAAGAAATGAAATATCAAACAAAAAACGAAAAAGGTTAAGTAAAATCTCACAACAAGAAACGATAGAGCAATTAGATGAAAAGAAGCAGAAATTACAAGCATTGCCCAAACGACTTAGAAGATACAAAAAAAGTGAAAATAGAAGGAATCAAAACCAAACATTCAACACAAACCAAAAGAAATTTTACCAGACAATAGATAACACACACAGAAAAATAGACAATCCACCAAACATAACAGACATGGAACACTTCTGGAGCAACATATGGTCAAACCCGGTACAACTTAACAGACACGCACAGTGGATACAAGCAGAAACAGACTCATACAAGATCATACCCCAAAAGCCTGAAGTGATAATTTTGCAACATGAAGTCACCCGAGCAGTTAATTCTACTCACAATTGGAAAGCCCCAGGAAATGGTAAAATAGCAAATTTCTGGCTAAAGAAGTTCACACCTAACTAAATTATTTAACAGTTACATTGCAGACCCATACACAGTCCCTGATACACTTACACAAGGAATAAAATATCTGAAACCTAAAGATCAAGCAGACACAGCAAACCCAGCAAAATATCGCCCCATTACATGCCTACCAACAATATACAAAATATTAACTTCAGTCATTACACAGAAATTAATGAAACATACAACACAGAACAAAATTATAAATGAAGAACAAAAAGGCTGCTGCAAAGGAGCACGAGAATGTAAAGGCAACTGATAATAGATACAGAGGTGACATATCAAGCTAAAACTAAACAAAGGTCACAGCACTACGCATACATTGATTACCAAAAAGCTTTTGATAGTGTACCCCACGCATGGTTACTACAGATATTGGAAATATACAGAGTAGATTCTAAATTAATACAGTTCCTAAACGTAGTAATGAAAAATTGGAAAACCACATTTAATATCCAAACAAATTCAAATAATATCACATCACAGCCAATACAGATCAAGCGTGGAATATACCAAGGAGACTCATTAAGTCCTTTCTGGTTCTGCCTTACTCTGAACCCACTATCCAACATGCTAAATAATACAAATTATGGATATAATATTACTGGAACATACCCACACAAAATCACACATTTGCTGTACATGGATGATCTAAATCTACTGGCAGCAACAAATCAACAACTCAACCAATTACTAAAAATAACAGAAGTATTCAGCAATGGTATAAATATGGCTTTTGGAACAGACAAATGTAAGAAAAATAGCATAGTCAAGGGAAAACACACTAAACAAGAAGATTACGTATTGGATAACCACAGCGACTGCATAGAAGCGATGGAAAAAACGGATGCCTATAAATATCTAGGATACAGACAAAAAATAGGAATAGATAATACAAATATTAAAGAAGAACTAAAAGAAAAATATAGACAAAGACTAACAAAAATACTGAAAACAGAATTGACAGCGAGAAACAAGACAAATGCTATAAATACTTATGCTATACCAATATTGACCTACTCATTTGGAGTAGTGAAATGGAGTAACACAGACCTAGAAGCACTCAATACACTTACACGATCACAATGCCACAAATATAGAATACATCACATACATTCAGCAACAGAAAGATTCACATTAAGCAGAAAGGAAGGAGGAAGGGGATTTATCGACGTAAAAAACCTACATTATGGACAGGTAGACAATTTAAGAAAATTCTTTATAGAACGAGCAGAAAGTAGCAAAACACGCAAAGCAATCACTCATATAAATACATCGGCTACACCATTGCAATTTCATAACCATTTCTACAACCCTTTAGATCACATAACATCAACAGATACGAAGAAAGTAAATTGGAAAAAGAAAACATTACATGGCAAGCATCTGTATCATCTAACACAGCCACACATCGATCAAGACGCATCCAACACATGGCTAAGAAAAAGCAATATATACAGTGACATGGAAGCATTCATGATTGCAATACAGGATCAAACAATAAACACCAGATGTTACAGCAAGCATATTATTAAAGATCCCGATACCACAACAGATAAATGCCGACTTTGCAAACAACAAATAGAAACCGTATATCACATCACAAGCGGATGTACAATACTAGCAAATACAGAATACCCCAGAAGACATGATAATGTAGCAAAAATAATACATCAACAACTTGCCATACAACATAAAGTAATAAAACAACACGTTCCCACATACAAGTATGCACCACAAAATGTAATGGAGAATGATGAATACAAATTATACTGGAACAGAACCATTATAACAGATAAAACAACACCACATAACAAACCTGACATCATACTCACCAATAAAAAGAAGAAATTAACACAACTAATCGAAATATGCATACCCAATACAACAGATATACAGAAGAAAACAGGAGAAAAAATTGAAAAATACATCCAACTGGCTGAGGAAGTCAAGGACATGTGGCATCAGGATAAAGTTGACATTATAGCAATTATACTATCAGCTACAGGAGTCATACCACACAATATCCACCAGTACATCAACGCAATACAGCTACATCCAAACGTATATATACAACTACAGAAATCTGTAATTATTGATACATGTTCAATTACTCGAAAGTTCCTAAATGCAATTTAACATATGCCGTACAGTTAAAAGGAAGTCACGCTTGATCAAGGTCCGCGTCACTTTCCATTTTTAACCAGACATGACGTCTGAGAAAGGGAAGAACGAAATAATAATAATAATAATAATAATAATAAAATCATGTAACACGTTCATAACTGACCTGCCAGGCCAAGAAGACTACTGCGGCAGATCGGTCGTATCTACTCCTGATCCCTGGGACTCGCTCTGCGTATCGCTTCCTTGTGTCGAGCAGCATCAACACCAGATGTCCCAGGCGAGCCCTCTGCTGCATGAACAGCACCATCTGGCAACATCAACAGCACATGGGGATCCACCACACTGCTCGCTATGGTGGCTAGGGAGCAGTTCACAGGAACGCTGAGTTGGAGTCGAGCAAACAGACTTCGGTAACATCTACACATAGATCCTTAAGTTCAGCATCATCAAAAAGTTGATACACACCTCCTGAGCACGAGGTTGGATGGTTTACAGACAAAGGTGAAGCACTGCGGTGTTTAAGAGTGGTTGTAAAGTACTGAAACCGATTAAACTCAAAACTGTTAATGTGGTGTGTGGTTTATTCTATCTGACATAAGAATGGCAGAGACATTGCAAGCTGTCTAATAGATGATCGATCACATTCGTCAGAGAGAACAACGAGCGAGATACCGCAATAGCACGGCTATTCGGAAAGTAAGAAACGATAGGTCGCGAAATGGAAACCACAGTGAAAATCAAAACAGTTTTATTTGCAACAGTTAGCTACAACTTCCAGCTACCTATCTCCATAGTTGCCGATCCGACTTAGACGTTGGCCGTAGCGTTGTACCAACTTGCCAATATCCTCGTTATAGAAGGCAGCCACCAGTGCTTTCCACCAATTCTGTACGCTGGCCTCCAGCTCATTGTCTGTGCCAAAATTTTATCTTCATAGCCAGCGGTTCATGTGAGCAGAGATGAAACTCAGAGGAAGACAATTACGGGCTGTATTTTCGGTAATAAAACATTTCGAATTGAAAACGATGCTGGAGCATCTTCATCGCCCCTGCAGAATGCGACTGAGAATTTTCTTGAAGAATAAACCGCACGAGAATTATGTAATGTTGGCTGCATACTTCAGGCGAAATTTCTCACCAGGCCCTCGTACTCGGCAGGAGACACAATTGTTCTAGATATCTCTATGTGCTCCCTGTGTGGTCAGAACTAAAAAGAACGACGTAACGCGATCGATGGGCATACTAGAGACACTGCCCGACACACCTGTCCAAAACTTCATCGGATTTTCACTGCGGTTTCCACTTCGCGACCGATCGTTCCTTACTTTCTGAATAACCCTCGCATTACACTGGACACTGGACTCGTGTTTGGGAACGCAATAAATGCCTGTCTGGCCTTCTGGGTTCAGTTTCCCGAAGTTTCCCTAAACCACTCAAGCTAGTTGCTTGGATACTTCCTTTGAAATGGCACAGCAAAATTCTCTCTTCATCCTTGTGCTATTCACCGTCTCTAAAGACCTCATCGTCGCCGGGACGTTAAAACCCAGTCCTGTCTTCCGCGTGTGATATACACCACATTGTAAACCTTGCTTCCTTTCGGCCGAGTCTCAGCGAGCTCTCAAGCTGGGACTGCTCGAAAAATCCTTGATTGGAAGAGTAGAGGCATCATCTGAAGACATTGTGTGGCTGCAGAAAAAATGTGGCCTTCCCATTTCAAAGAGAAGACAAAACCACAGTGAAATTGCTCTGTTTGGTAAGGTAAAAGCGCTTCGGAAAAGAATGAAATCCGGTGTGGCACAGGAGAAGAGAGATGGCCAGTTTTCTTTCTGGGGTTCAGTGGGTCCCATATAGAGTAGTTATCTGAAAAAGGGTATAATAGAGACTGGCTCTTAGTATGTAAAACTATGGATTCCTTTTTACTGTTAGTTGAAACACTGAAACAAGATTAACGTTCAAACAGAATACGTCTTCTGTGGCAGTCCATCTGCTAGTACATACGGCACTGCGATGCCATAGATGCAGTAGTTGGATTAGAAATGTTTCCCCATGTATCCCATTTCATAGATTACGCCCCTTAGCTCAAAGCAGTGTTTTTAAACAATGAAATTCAGCTAATGTGGCGAGTTCTATCCTACCGAAAACTGGCGCTGCTCAGAATTGGAAACAAATATTAGATATTACGGAAAAAATAAACGGAAATCACCACAGTCAAAATGCAATCAGGAAAGGAAATCCGCCAAAAATGAATGTTTCTTGTTAAAGATGGCTTTTTAGAAACTTAGCAGTACACCGCAGTATATTAAATCCCTAATCAGTGGGTGAACATACTGACAAATAATGTCTTCTTTTCTTTACCGAAATACTTATTTCTAACCATTATTCAGGTGGTCCTAGATGGAAAGATTAGTACACAAGGAGCCGGCCGAAGTGGCCGTGCGGTTAAAGGCGCTGCAGTCTGGAACCGCAAGACCGCTACGGTCGCAGGTTCGAATCCTGCCTCGGGCATGGATGTTTGTGATGTCCTTAGGTTAGTTAGGTTTAACTAGTTCTAAGTTCTAGGGGACTAATGACCTCAGCAGTTGAGTCCCATAGTGCTCAGACCAATTGAACCACTAGTACACAATGAAGTGACAAACATATTATTCTGACGCAATACAAGCTCTGCTAATAGTTCCCGATATAGAACAGTAGAAGCCATTCCATGAACTCTGTTCCCCACTCATTTGGCTTGTGGTGAAACACAATTACTTTGACTACATGGACACGCACTTAAGTGGATGGTGCATATGTACAAAATTAATTGTGAACTTGTAACACTGCACAAGACATTTTAATTTTTTGTCTCCTCTGTGGATAAAAGCATGGTTTTGCAATTGTGTTGGTTATGGAGAAAAGGATTTGAAAATAAAAGTTTCCCATCACATACCATTCTCCAATGTTTTAGTATTTATAATAAATACATAATTTTGCAACCTTCTAGAGACAAATATTTCATCCAAGATAAATTTAGGACATTTTTGATCGTTTTCTTTTTCATTGCAGTGCCTGCAGTGTCTCTAACTCAGGACCAACAATGTTCTGCCAACAGGCTGCAATTGCACCGACCCAGAAACCGCTTTTCGACAACTCCAGTTTCCTAGTGGAAACGTTTCCCCTGCTCATCACTTGTATACTTGTGTCCTCCAAATTCTGAGAGAAAAAATCAAGATGGAAATAAAGGAAATGTAACTTTGGTGAAATACGACACTTCATACGTCAGAAACATCATGTTATCCACAATCTCTTTATGGTCATCAGATTTTTGATATCCAAGAAAGTGCGTACACACTGACTTGTAGGCATTGCAGACATTTTCAGTCTCACGTAAACAGATGGAGAAATTTCAGTCTTGTATAAGCTGAAGTGTTTGGGAGTCAACAAGTACTGCCTCTTTAATCTTTGCACCGGTGGTATTGTGCAACTCTGTCTTCAGGTTTGCAACAGTTTCCCCTTCTTCGACCAGCGCTTTTACAGTTATATTCATTAACCCCATGTCAACACGCTGGGGTGGGAGATACACATCTTTAGGGTTTACTAACTCATTTCACCTAGAACGTAGGCGTCTCACTTAGATCACTCTGTATGTACGTGATGTTCTTTCTTGTTGCAACTGTCCCACTCCAACAGAAGGCAGCAATACTTCTTGTAACCTGACTGCGTACCGGTCAATAGCCCTATTACTTTCAGACCTGCACAGAACTTCCAGTTATACATATTGTAATGTAAGCAACTGAGTAAATCTCGCTTAGTTTCTTGTTAATCGAGTATCGGACTGGAACCAATGGATATTCATTAACATTATGAAGGAGGACTGCCTTTAAATTCGATTTCGAGTATCCATTCCTCGGCGTTGTCAGCACGACGCAGTGCTCCAGACAAACCAGTGGTGTCACTGCCCTATGAAAACACGTTGGAGGAAGAGAAAAAGTTTTCCAACTCATTCTGGCGTCTCCTACACGAAGTCGCTTTAGTTCCCTGAGAGAGTAAATTCTGTGCTTGAAATCGCGAAGCCAGCAACCCAGATTGTGGCTGTGGCAGGTTCAAGTCCGCAGAGGTCATTAAGTTCTCCCTGCGCAATGCAGTAAAGCAGTGTTGATTGTGGTGGCAAATACTCCGGAACAGGACCAACAAGAGCTGTGACCGTTGCTGCTGCTGTGTGGTCACGCTGCTTTCGGTTAGCATCTCTATTGGTTGTTCATCGATGGTCCATACGTATGGCTTTTTATCATACATTTCCCACAAATGCAACAAAATATATTGGGGTTACTTATGTATTGTACTGAAGTTTCTGTCAGAATATACTCGTACATCACAACACAAAATACGTTAGTAACAGCCATTACTGTGTAGCACCAGTTCTCTCGAAGAAAACTCACCACCCACGTGACCGTACAATGCAAAACTGTGACTTCTGTTTATGATAGCTAACACTAGATGGACAAACACGGAGATCAAAACACACATCGTAAAAATGAAAAGTTCTGTTCTGCATATAGATTGAAACTTATTTCAATTAAATTAAAGCTTACACTGTGTGATCAAAAGTGTCCGGACACACCCAAAAACATACGTGTTTCATATTAGGTCCTTTTGTACTGCCACCTGCTGCCAGGTATTCAATATCAGCGACCTCAGTAATCATTAGACACCGTGATAGAGCAGAATGGGGTGCTCCGCGTAACTCACGTACTTCGAATGTGATCAGGGGATTGGGTGTCGCTTGTGTCATACGTCTGTACTCGAGATTTCCACACTCTTAAACATCCTTAGGTCCACCGTTTCCGATGTGATAGTGAAGTGGAAATATGAAGGGGCACGTACAGCACAAACACGTACAGGCCAACCTCGTCTGTTGACTGGCAGAGACCGCCGACAGTTCAAGAGTGTCGTAATGTGTAATAGGCAGACATCTATCCAGACCATCACACATGAATTATAAACTGCATCAGGTGAGAAAACTTGGATTTCATGGTCGAGCGGCTGCTCATAAGCCACACATCACGCCACTGAATGCCAAACGACGCCTTGCTTGGTGTAAGGAGAGTAAACATTGGGCGATTGAACAGTGGAAAAGCGTTGTGTGGAGTGACGGATCATGGTACACAATGTGGCGATCCGATGGCAGAGTGAGGGTATGGCGAATGCACGGTGGTCGTCAACTGCGAGCTTGTGTAGTGCCAACAGTAAAATTCGAGGGCTTATGGTGCGGTAGTGTTTTTCAAGAAGGAGGCTTGCATCCCTTGTTATTTTGCGTGGCGCTATCACAGCACAGGCCTACAGTGATGTTTTAAGCACCTTCTTGCTTCCCAAACCGGGGATGTTGATTGAATCTTTCAACACGATCCATCACCTGTTCATAACGCACGGCCTGTGGCGGAGCGGTTACAAGACAATAAAACCTTTGGCATGTTTTGGAACGCCGACCTCGTGCCAGACCTCACCGACCGACATCGACACCTCTCCTCAGTGAAGAATGGGCTGCCATTCGCCACGAAACCTTCTAGCACGTGATTGAACGTATGCCTGCGAGATTGGAGGCTGTCATCAAGGCCAAGGGAGGGCCAACACAGTATTGAAACCAGCATTGCAACTTTCGTACTTTGTTTATGATCAGGAATATTACGCCATCTTGCTGGCGTGATATTCTTGATCATAAAGAAAGTGCGAAATTTTTGTTTTTGTACATATAGAATCAGCTACATACCATCCAACGAACCTGCAGATGACATGATGTTCGCTGTGTAAAAACGGCAACAGAAAAGAAGCACATAGAAAATATGTCGAAAACAGCGACAATAATTCTGAAAACACGCTGAAAGATATAATAAATAAGATTACAATTCCACTGTTGATGGTGATATTTGTCCCCGAAACTAGTTTGGGAAAATAAAGAAATAAACGAATAACAAGGTGTTTTGTATCAAGGCGGAATCAATTTCTGATATTATTGTTTTTCTATGCAAACACGGACCAAATGGAAGAGTTTCAAGATAAAATTATTGAAAATACTTCGCTATTAAAGCAATTTTGACGCTAGGAGGCGGTTAGAGATAAAGATATAAGCGTTTCAGAATTTTTGTAAATTTAACCCCTATAGTTTGAAATAGTGGGTCAAGTTTTTTTCGAAAATAAATCACTATTATAGAACTACTGTAGTGTTGTTAAAGCTAAATCAATGAAAATTTGTGTTTGGCTTCTCCGTTAGAAGCAAGAGAACATGTGTTTCAGAGTTTTTGGAAATTCAACGCTTAAGAGGGTGAAACAGGGGATGAGAATTTTTGTGAAAATGTTTAAATATATTTAAAAAATCAAAGGTAATTGTATCAAAATTGATGTTTCACTTCTCGGTCAGATATGAAGAAATATGTGTTAAGGGTAAAAGTTTCTATTGAAATATCTCCACAAGAACACAAAAGCTATGTTTACGTAAAAAACTTGGAATCCAGCTACCAGAAATACTTTCGGAAAAGACCATGCTTCTGTGGCTTCACTAAACGTCAGAAGTTTAGAAGGTGTTACAGACTGTGAACAACATTAAAAATTGATTAAAAAAGTAAAATAAAATTTAAAAAACGGTGGAGACCATATAGTCTACACAAGCGAAGCAGTGGGCGCTAAGCAGCCGTAGATAAAAGTGAGACCCAGTATCAGGAACATGACGATACAAGCAGGCTGAGTTCATTATGCTACTGGGAGGTGTGAAACATTACGCTGTCGAGTCGAGGAGTCGAGGTGACTCACCCTGAGGCCCCAGGCGCAGCTGCAAGTGGTCTGGAAGAAGACGTCGCGCAGCGTCTCGGGGTCCGTCGGGGTGTCGATGACGAGCTGGACAGCGCTGGCGGCGCACACGAGCGCGTTGGTGGCGACGATGAAGAGCGCACTCAGCAGTCGGGGGCCGGCCGGCCCGGAGGCGGGGGGGCGCCACACCCCCAGCTGCTGCAGCGCCGCCCCGCTGGGGCCCAACAGCGACTTCGCCTCCGCCTCCATCTGGGGAACAAGTGGGCGGTCGCGGTCATCCTTCTGGGGATACAGTCTGCCAGCAAAGTGAAGAACAAGTCCCGTTTATATCCTACTACGGTACAATGGGCACCTGCTGGGTGTCCCGCAGGAATGGTCAGTATTCAGGCGTTTCACAGGAATGATCATTTTAAGTAAAAACCTTCATATGGACATATTGCCTATTTAGAATAGTTTCCGAAGTAGAACACATTTAATCCATTAGTGGTGTTGCCTAGTATTCTTACATTAGTGCTGTATGGAGTTCTGTACACCCGATGTAGTTCTTAATGTATTTTGAATACTTTAACATTAAAATTAGTGGTCTCATCAAATGTGAGTTATTACTGTAGGCTAGTGTTATTGTGTACTATTAACAGGCAGCAAGGGGTAGCCGTGCGGTCTACGGCGTCTTTTCACAGCCCGCGTGGCTCCTCCAGTCAAAGGTTCGAGTTCTCCCTCGGGCATGGGTGTGTGTGTTGTCTTTAGCGTAAGTTAGTTTAAGTTAGATTAAGTAGTGTGTAAGCTTAGGGTCCCATAAGATCTTACCACAGATTACCTGTTATTAACACATAGGTACAAAAAATGGTTCAAATGACTCTGAGCACTATGGGACTTAACATCTGAGCTCATCAATCCCTTAGAAGTACTTAAACCTAACTAACCTAAGGACATGACACACATCCATGCCCGAGGCAGGATGCGAACCTGCAACTGCAGCGGTCGCGCGGTTCCAGACTGAGGCGCCTAGAACCGCACGGCTACACAGGCCGGCCACATAGGTACACAAGAAAATAAAATTTTATTTATTATTTATTAGCAACATACCAATTATATGTAATAAGTTGTACAATAATGAAACCAGATGGCAGTTATAAGAGCCGAGGGGCATTAGAGGGAAGCATTGGTTGAGAAGGGAGTGAGACAGGGTTTTAGCCTTTCCCCGATGTTATTCCATCCGTACATCGAGCAAGCAGTAAAGAAAAGAAAAGAAAAATTTGGAGTAGGAATTAAAATCCATGGAGAAGAATTAAAAACTTTGAAGTTTGCCGATGACATTGTAATTCTGTCAGTGACAGCAAAGAACTTGGAAGAGCAGCTGAACGGAATGGTCAGTGTCTTGAAAGGATGATATAAGATAAACATCAACAAAAGCAAAACGAGAATAAAGGAATGTAGTTGAATTAAATCAGGTGATGCTGAGGGAATTCGATTAGGAAATGAGACACTTAAAGTAGTAGATGAGTTTTGCTATTTGGGGAGAAAAATAACTGATAATGGTCGAAGTAGAGAGGATATGAAATGCAGAATGGCAATGGCAAGGAAAGTGTTCCTGAAGAAGAGAAATTCATTAAGATCGAATATAGATTTAAGTGTCAGGAAGTCTTTTCTGAAAGTATTTGTGTGGAGTGTAGCCATGTAGGGAAGTGAAACGTAGACGATAAATAGTTTAGACAAGGCGAGAATAGAAGCTTTTGAAATGTGGTGCTACAGAAGGTTGCTGAAGATTAGCTGGCTAGATCGCGTAACTAATGAGGAGGTATGGGAAGAAGAGAAATTTGTAACAAAACTTGACTAGAAGAAGGGATGGTCTGTAGCACACGTTCTGAAGTGTCAAGGAATCACCACTTTAGTACTGGAGAGAAGCGGAGAGGGTAAAAATCGTAGAGGGAGACCAAGAGATGAATACACTATACAGATTCAGAAGGATATAAGTTGTAGTAATTAATCTGAGATGAAGAACCCTGCCCAGGACAGACTAACATGGGAGCTGCATCAAACCAGTCTGAGGACTGAAGACCACGACAACAACAACAATAATGAAATTAATATTTGGTCTACAAAGATATCGTACTCAAATAACTAAGCCACAAATGCCAAAATATGTTTTATGTATAGACAGCACGACAACAAAATAATCACTCAAAAGACATTTTAGTGATTCATCATCTAATTTCACCTTAATGACACAACTGTTTTCTGCATTTAGTCGTTCCAGCTTTATCCAGATAGTAACTATCTCAGACCTCATCTTCATCATTTTCATTTCTTCCTGATTTGGTGTGTAGTGATCACTGACAATAACAACGGCCTCTTCATCTCCACCATTAGAATCAATTGGGCCCTCATTAAAAAAAAAAATCATCAGTCAGACCCTCGCACTTGATCCCCTTCAGGTCTATAAGGATCCAACTATAACACTATTTGCTCGTAATTAAGAATTCAAATGTTATATCTCATGCAAAAGACGCAGAAAAACGCAATGAAATAGCTACCTTGACTCTTTCGTATTGAGAGACGAGAGGGTTGAGTTTGGGTTTCGAAAATTTGTTTCAGCAACTCCTCACGAAGTCCTGTGGATAACTAGTTACAAAAAACACTCGTATTACTGTACTGACATCTCGTAGCAGCTACCTGGAACTACAAAGAAGTGTGACATTCCACTTGGTATTTAATTACAGAAATTCCTCATAAGGAGTGTACCGCAAACCCACTCACCACTCTCGTGTTAATGCACATTGTTATTTATTTTCCCCGGTACTCAGTACATTGTCAGGTTTACACGTGTGACATTGTCACCAATGTGAAGATTGTGACATGCTGTATGAGAAATGGGTACAAGTTTTCCGTATATAATGTTCGCCTTACACGTATTCGTGGGACATGGATATGTACAGAAAGTCGCCATTTGCTGGTAGTAGGACTACTCTGCATCTTTTCAACAATGTGTTACTGTTCCTGCACAGGTTATTGAACTATACGTATAGAAGACAAATGGAAACTTGCGAAAATACATGGTTTATCCAATGTGCCGCACACTTTGGTAAACACCCAATGACCAGGGATTCGAAATGTCGGTAAGCACCAACGCTATTATTTGGCAACAACAGAAGCCATAAGCATACACCTTATCTATTACGACGAGACGAAGGAAAAAGCGTCCAGCCGTAACTGGGGGTTCTTTGGCTGCTGTGGGAGATGGGTCATCTAACAACAACATATGACGTATTAGTTCACTTTAATAAGTTAATGAATGTAATGATTTACTTAACTTGATACAATCCTTTGACACAGAAGTGCTTGATAATTTACAATTCTCACTGATTACGAGAGCACCTTCATGCATTAATTAACAGACTGTTCTCCTGAACTACAATGTCCAGGATTTACACAGAAGTACATTTCCAACTGAGACTTGAATGCCTCTTTATCCTACTGGATGATACTGTCCGCTTCATCTGAGGTCAGGAACTGGGGCGAGACGATTTCGTGCTCGTCAGTATATTGACCTCCGTGCTAGGGCACTGTATGCTGAGAGAGAGGGTGTGTCTTCTTCTGCGCCTCACATTGTTCGTTGCAGACTGCAGCGGGACATTACAAACGTGTGTTATATCGACGTGCATGGACGACTCTGGTGTGATCCCGTGGTCTTTTGACAGTACAACATTATCTGCATATTCTTCTCTAGTGTCCATGCTTGGTATTTTAACCAGTGCACGTATGAATGCGGTTAACCGATAGTTCTCTCTGATACATTCTCAAACCATTGCATCATTATTTCAGTGACAACATGCCATGGACAACTGCGCAGTCAGTGGGCTAGTTTAATGGCAGAACGACATCTCCAGCAAAGAGATTTAAAGGAACAAGTTGGACTGGGCTAGAATAAAACGTCAAAAAGGCTGTGCAAGTGAGATGCATAAGTGTACGCCACTATCTCAAAATCGAATGTACATTAAATATCTTCTATCTCGGATATCATTTGGAATAGTGGATATGTCCATGTGTAGTTTATGCTTCAAGTGGACGTTCCTATCGTACTCCTGAATATTCAACGTTCTTTCTGGGACGCCCTGCATAGCGTGTTTCACAAGGTTTTCAATCAGTGACACAGCAGTGTGTAGACACTTCAACGCAGTACATTTGTTTCTTTTATTTCCACGAGACTCAGAGGGCCATAGACACGGGTTCGCAGGTAGATGCCGTGTTTCTTGACTTCCGCAAGGCGTTCGATACAGTTCCCGACAGTCGTTTAATGAACAAAGTAAGAGCATATGGACTATCAGACCAATTGTGTGATTGGATTGAGGAGTTCCTAGATAACAGAACGCAGCATGTCATTCTCAGTAGAGAGAAGTCTTCCGAAGTAAGAGTGATTTCAGGTGTGCCACAGGGGAGTGTCATGGGACTGTTGCTGTTCACAATATACATAAATGACCTAGTGGATGACATCGGAAGTTCACTGAGGCTTTTTGCAGATGATGCTGTGGTGTATCGAGAGGTTGTAACAATGGAAAATTGTACTGAAATGCAGGAGGATCTGCAGCGAATTGACGCATGGTGCAGGGAATGGCAATTGAATCTCAATGTAGACAAGTGTAATGTGCTACGAATACATAGAAAGATAGATCCCTTATCTTTTAGCTACAAAATAGCAGGTCAGCAACTGGAAGCAGTTAATTCCTTAAATTATCTGAGAGTACGCATTAGGAGTGATTTAAAATGGAATGATCATATAAAGTTGATCGTCGGTAAAGCAGATGCCAGACAGATTCATTGGAAGAATCCTAAGGAAATGCAATCCGAAAACAAAGGAAGTAGGTTACAGTACGCTTGTTCGCCCACTGCTTGAATACTGATCAGCGGTGTGGGATCCGTACCAGATAGGGTTGATAGAAGAGATAGAGAAGATCCCACGGAGAGCAGCGGGCTTCGTTACAGGATCATTTAGTAATCGCGAAAGCGTTACGGAGATGATAGATAAACTCCAGTGGAAGACTCTGCAGGAGAGACGCTCAGTAGCTCGGTACGGGCTTTTGTTGAAGTTTCGAGAACATACCTCCTACGTATATCTCGCGAAGAGACCATGAGGGTAAAATCAGAGAGATTAGAGCCCACACAGAAGCATACAGACAATCCTTCTTTCCACGAACAATACGAGACTGGAATAGAAGGGAGAACCGATAGAGGTACTCAGGGTACCCTCCGCCACACACCGTCAGGTGGTTTGCGGAGTATGGATGTAGATGTAGATGAACAGAAGAACTGCCCATCAGAGAAAATGCAGGAAACTGTGATTTCGATGCACCAGTCGAATGCTGTCAGATGTCTCAACACGTTCTGTCTCAAGTAGTCCGCTGTGTCATTACGTTTACATGCCTGAGAGGAGCAGACATGTTTAGCGACCAGCTGAATGCAACACAAAATGGTGCTCAAGGTAAAACAGTGCGTGATCTTTGTCAAGTGTTAAGCGAATCAGACGTTGTGAAACACATACGCGGAAGTGTTTGCGCCAGACCTGGAAGTGTTTTGGCAAAATCTCCAGCAATGTTTACAATGCAAAATTGAATGGTCAATTATCAGTAATATTGGGCTCTGTAAAAGAAAAAGAAACTTTGCTCTCCGAAAGGACTTCGAACACATGAAAACAATGTTCGAGTGGAGGAAAGCTTGGAATGAAATCCGACGAAATCTCTGTGGCGTTAATCTGTGCAATTGGGAATTAAGATATATTCATGTCGGAATGGCTTTAAAGAGTTTACCGTTGTGTTTAAATTATAGCATCAAGACGAACTTAAGCGTACTGAGACCTGCCGGTGGTCGTTGAGTCAAGTCAGTTCAGTACTTTGGTTCCTCTTTTTCGCATTTCTTCAGACGAGGCCTCATTCAGCTTGTCATGGTATGTAAACTCACAAGACACGCACCACCGCGCATCAGAAGATGTCCATTGCTACTCTAAACAGCCACTCCATTATCTGAAGGTTTGTATTTGGTGCGCAATGTCCGGCGTTCTCTCACTGAACAGATAATTCTAACCGGAATGTCCAGAAACTGTTTGATCCACATGTCGATCAACTCATAGATGATGAACGACGGAATGGATATTTTCAGTAGATGGAATAACAGCAAACGTCGCCTTCAGAAACTTTGCACGACTGTATGAGGATTTTAGTGAGGGGAGGAAAATCAGCAGAGGATATGCGATCTTCTGTCCACCTCTATTACCTGGTCTCTCTCTCTATGATTTTTACTTGTGGGGCAACTTGAAGGGACAGTTCTACTGAAGTAGTCTACACACTTTGTAAGAGCTACAGCAGTACACCGCAAAGTTATTGATAATCTTGCAACACTTTGGGTGCACAGTCATATAGCCCTAATACTGTTTAAATGAAACTTCCGCCATTAATCTGTATAGATTGTTTATTCTATTGTACAAGCTTGATTTCCGCATTTGGTCATTTTTAAATACCACAAAATTTTGCATGATCAGACTTCCGTAAACGAAGTCATCGTCGAAATACCAGGTGATCAAAAGGTCAGTATAAATTTGAAAACTTAATAAACCACGGAATAATGTAGATAGAGAGGTAAAAATTGACACACATGCTTGGAATGACATGGGGTTTTATTAGAACCAAGAAAACACCCCATATTGCTAGACGCGTGAAAGATCTCTTGCGCGCGTCGTTTGGTGATGATTGTGTGCTCAGCCGCCACTTTCGTCATGCTTGGCCTCCCAGCTCCCCAGACCGATTATTGGCTTTGCGGTTACCTAAGTCGCAAATGTATCGTGATCGACCGACATCTCTAGAACATCCGACGCCAATGCCTCACCATAACCCTGGACATGCTTTACAGTGCTGTTCACAAAATTATTCCTCGACTACAGCTATTGTTGAGGAATGGTGGTGGACATATTGAGCATTTCCTGTGAAGAACATCATCTTTGCTTTGTCTTACTTTGTTATGCTAATTGTTGCTATTCTGATCAGATGAAGCGCCACTTGTCGGACATTTTTTGAACGTTTGTATTTTTTTGGTTCTTATAAAACCCCATGTCATTCCAAACATGTGTGTCAATTTGTACCTCTCTATCTACATTATTCCGTGATTTATTCAGTTTTCAAATTTATACTGACTTTTTGATCACCCGGTATATTCAACTTGAGTAATGGAGGTGTCACAATATGTAAAATAGAACTTTTTTCAAAAGTGTGTGCCAGAAACAGAACATGCTCGGGTGTTTGTCATGCATCTGGTGGATACGGTACTGAACATTCATAAACGCTGAATCTAGCTTTTCAACTTGAAAGAAGTTATAAAAAGCACCCCAAGTTTCTTACAGAGGTGGGATAAAAATGTGGAAACAGCGCGAGGTATGCATTCTGGAATTTAAATGCGGATTATAGCAAAGCCTGCAGGCTACGCTGTCGAATTTAACAGTTAACAGTAGCTGTAAAATGTCCTCAATACGCTGCATGTGTCACGCGTTGTCGAAATGAGATTACTGCATCATAACGGAGCTAAATGAGTTCAAACGTGGGAAAACTGTTGGCGCTCGTATGGTGGGTGCATCCGTAACCAAGGTAGCCAACGTGTTTGGTGTTTATAGAGACACCGTATCGAGTGTACACTGAAGAACGAAAGAAACTGGTACACCTGCCCAATGTCGTGTAGGGACCCGTGAGCACGCAGAAGTGCCGAAATACGACGTGGTATGGACTCGACTAATGCCTGAAGTAGTGCTGGAGGGAACTGACACCATGAATCCTGCTGGACTGTCCGTAAATCTGTAACAGTACGAGGGGCTGGAGATCTCTTCCGAACAACGCGTGGCAAGGCATCCTTGCTACGCTCAATAATTTTCATGTCTGGAGCCTTTGGTGGACAACGGAATTTAAACTCAGAAGAGTTTTTCTGGAGCCACTCTGTAACAATCCTGGAGTTATGGGGTGTTGGATTGTCCTGCTGGAATTGCCCAAGTCCGTCGGAATGCACATTGGACATGAATGGATGCAGGTGATCAGACAGGAACCTTCGGTACGTGCAAGCTGTCAGGGTCGTATCTAGACGTATCAGGTGCCCCATATCACTCCAAGTGCGCACACCCCACACCGTTAGAAACCCTTCAGGTACTTTAACAGGTCCTGCTGACATGCTGGGTCCATGGATTCATGAGGCTGTCTCCATACCGTACTCGCCCAACCGCTCGACAAATCTGAAACGAGACTCTTCCGACTAGCTAACATGTTTCGTCACCAACAGTCCAATGTCGGTTTTGACGGGTCCAGGCGAAGCGTAAAGCTTTATGTCGTGTAGTCAACAAGTGTACGCGAGTGGGCCTTCGGCTCCGGAAGCCCTTATTGATGATGTTTCATAGAACGGTTCGCACTCTGACACTTGTTGGTGGCCCAGCATTGAAATCTGTAGCAATTTGCGGAAGGATTTTGCACTTCTATCACGTTGAACGATTCTCTTCAGTCGTCATTCTTGCAGGATCTTTGATGTTTTACCAGATTCCTCATATTTACTGTACACTCGTGAAGTGATTGTACGGGAAAATCCCCACTTCATCCCTACCTCGGAGATGTTATGTCCCATCGCTCGCGCGCCGACGATAACACCACGTTCAAAATCACTTAAATCTTGATAGCCTGCCATTGTAGTAGCAGCAACCGATCTAACAACTGCGCCAGGCCCTTGTTGTCTTATATAAGCGTTGCCGACCGCAGCGCCGTATTCTACCTGTTTACATGTCTCTGTATTTGAATACGCACGTCTTTACCAATTTCTTTGGCGCTTCAGTGTATATACCGCGTACAGAGAAAACAAAAAACCCAGTCCGCTAAGTCACAACGTTGAGTGACCGTGACGGACGGTCACTGAAGAAGATTGTGACGAAACATGAGAGAACGTTAGCTGCAAAAGTCGCTGCAGAACTCAGTGTCTCACACTCGCGATCCCTGCCCGCAATAAAACGAGACGGAGGGAACTCTATAGGCTGCAATTCCAAAAACACTCATCAGTGATGCAGATACCTGTAAACAGGAAAAGAGGGACCACTATTACTCTTCGAGGTCGTATTACTACCAAGGATTTCCCAAACGGTGATGCTGGAAGATGACAGGACTCTTATTCACACAGCTCACATCGTCCAGGACTGGTTTTGTGACCACGAGATCGAATTGTCGCATTTCCCCTGCCCAACACAGTCACAAGACATGAATATATATCAATGTAGTGTCTGTTCTTTCGGATATGTCTTCACATATAACTAGTTAAGACTCACCGGCCATTTGACCATCTTCTTCTCTTACGGGAATCGCCAGAAAAGCCGCAAGTAATGAGTATAATGGACAGGGGCACTATGAATATAGTGCGGGACAATAAGTTGGGAATGTGGGTCTCACGGGAGACGTGCCAGAGATAAGTCCCTACAGTCACACTATCCTCTGTGTCCTCGGTGGCACAGATGGGTGCCGGCACGGTAGCTCAGCGTGTTCGGTCAGAGGGTTAGCTGCCCTCTGTAATAAAACAACTGAGTTAATCGATCAGCTACGCCACGAACAGATGCAACGAACGAAAGCGAACAAAATGAGATTTAAAAAGAAAAAAAAAAGATGGATAGAGTGTCTGCCATGTAAGCAGGAGATCCCGGGTTCGAGTTATAATCGGATTCATTTCATTGTAATTACAAGATATGAATATGGTTGAGCCATCATCATTACATGACCTTTCCCCTATTTTGCAGGAAGAATGGTATCAGTAGGGATTCCAGACACTTTGTCACTGAGTATCACTTGATATTTTTAGAAATCTGGGCATACTGCTATAAAAAAGTTGTCGGCAGCTGCAAAACGGATCGAGAACTACCGACAAGACCCGATCAAAATAACGTCAACGTCGAAAAAAGATGAATAGTTATCGGTCAAGGCAACAACAATTAATGAAGGGAAAATATATTGAACTTGGACATACAGGGTGATTCACGAAGATATGCAAATATTTTAATATGTTATTCTACAAGTAAAACTAAAGAAAAAAAGTTCATACGAACATAGGCCCGCATAGAGAGTTACGGCTAATAAAAGATTTAGCCTGAAATTTAGCAACTTCTCTAATATGAAGCCATCGCAAAACTGTACGAGGTTAAAGTAAAACACGATTTCCATTTATTTTGTTGTTATCGATATGCTGAATCTAATAAAACACGACCCAGGCGTGTGTCTAAAATAGTTTTCCAGAGATGAAAAGACGTAATTTCGTAAAATTTTTAATTTATTAACTACTTGCCCCAATTTGTTTCTTAAATTCCAGACAGATGCACAAAGTTTTCAACAGAAGTTGTAGAGAATTTAATTTTGGAAAAGCAATTGTAATAACATTAACTGAATGAATGATTCAAATGGCTCTGACGACTATGGGACTAAACATCTGTGGTCATCAGTCCCCTAGAACTTGGAACTACTTAAACCTAACTAACCTAAGCACATCACACACATCCATGCCCGAGGCAGGATTCGAACCTGCGACCGTAGCAGTCGCGCGGTTCCGGACTGAGCGCCTAGAACAGCTAGACCACCGCGGCCGGCCATTAACTGAAACTGTATGAATGTGTCAGATAATCTGCTTTTATTAATACCGTAGCAGACGTCAATTCGTGTTAAACCGGAAAAAACAAAGCTCATTGTTAAGGAAGTTGTACAGTGCACATAAAATTTCACAATACATTCTCAATAAATGTTCAAAACTGTCGCCACTGAGTTCAGTGCATTTAGCTGCACGTCTATGAACAGATTTTATTGCACGTTTCAGTTTCCCAGGGTTGTTATTAATTTCGTCTATTGCATTAATAATGCGAGCAAGTAATGCCTCACGTCTGGGACATGTTGTATTAGATTCACCAGACCAATAGCAACAAAGTAAATGGAATTCGTGCATTACTTTAACCTCGTACAGTTTTGCGATGGCTTCATATTAGCGAAGCTGCTAAATTCCAGGCATAATCTTTTATTAGCCGTAACTCCGTAACTAAACATGTGCGGACCTATGTTTTAGGAACTTCTATCTTTAGTTTTACTTGTAGAATAACATATTAAAATATTTGCATATCTTCGTGAATCACCCTGTGTAGTGCAGGTGTCACGGTATGTATGTAAATGAGAACATATTTAAAAAGTTCCAGAATGAGGTATTCACTCTGCAGCGGAGTGTGCGCTAATATGAAACTTCCTTGGTAGAGCACTTGCCCGCGAAAGGCAAAGGTCCCCAGTTCGAGTTCGAGTCTCAGTGTGGCACACAGTTTTAATCTGCCAGGAAGTTTCATATTTAAAAAGGGTCTGGCGGAAATAGAACGCGCCCGTCCGGATATTTGTCGTGTAAGGAGGGTACGATCGAACCTTCCTGTGTCCTGCATGAAGTACGAAACACATTTTGCAGTAAATCCATTTTCCTTAACATTATTCAACTGCTGCTTTCATTACTCAGTTTTCTCACAATTACTTTACTTTAAAAATTCAGTAACGCAAGAGAGAATTTTACTTGTATGAGTATGTGTTCTGTTTACTTAACATGTATCACCTGAAATCTCTATGCGTACTACCAGTGGTTCACATACCACCATCTGGAAATCCCTAGTATAAGGTTCCCTTAAAAACCGTACTGGACCTGCGTTTACGCTTTTAGAGACGACTGGAATCTGTTTTCAGTGCCAGTGGGTTTCTTACACCGTATTAGACGTGATAATGCGTTGTGTCTGTGATGTCTCCATAGTTTTGTCACCCTCTGTAGGTATGTTTATAGTGAATTAGTAAATGGACAATGGAAATGACAGCATGGTCCACGGCCATGATAAAGTCTTGAGATTAAGTAGTTGTACGAAACTTACTTCTTTCAAGAACGAAAAGTAAGTAGCCCCATGTTAGGAGCAAAAATGTAGTAAACTGAATTCAAAACGTTGTACAGGGAAATATAAGTGTGTGCTTCATAGGTAGGTGACAAAATGTAGAGAATTCAGAATGGTTCAAATGGCTCTGAGCACTATGGGACTTAACTTCTAACGCCATCAGTCCCCCAGAACTTAGAACTACTTAAATCGAACTAACCTAAGGACATCACACACATCCATGCCCAAGGCAGGATTCGAACCTGCGACCGTAGCGGTCGCGCGGTTCCAGACTTTAGCGCCTAGAAACGCTCGGCCACCCCGGCAGCTGTAGAGAATTAGCAGAAGCTATATGCAAGTCAAACAAATTAGAGGAAGCCTTTAAACATACTAACTTGAACATTTGTTATTCTGCCATTGTTACAGATTTAATTTCATGGTCAAATTGAATGCGACACAGTTCAGTAACTGGCTGGTAGAAGCGGGGAATGAACTATTTCGCCATTCGCCAGAATCAGTTTTTGTGTGGCACACGCAATGTCGGCGTGACTTATCGAACGTCTCGTTGCTGTGCAGTGGCAAGGTGGCAACGGCTGATTACATCCTGTGTAGTGGTCGAGCGGTTCTAGGCGCTTCAGTCTGGAACCACGCGACCGCTACGGTCGCAGGTTCGAATCCTGCCTCGGGCATGAATGTGTGTGATGTCCTTAGGTTAGTTATGTTTAAGTAGTTCTAAGTTATAGGGGACTGATGTCCTCAGATGACCTCAGATGACCGTAGCGGTCTCGCGGTTCCAGACTGTAGCGCCTAGAACCGCACGGCCACTCCGGCCGGCTATTCTCTGACCGGCCTCACAGTGAGCGGTCCTGACAAGAATCCATAACCGAACCGACGGCAGGAAACGAGCAGACTTAACAAATGGCCTGCAGCACAAATAGATTGCAATGAAAACAAGGTCAAATCACAACTACACTGAAATATATAATAAGCATGCCCCCAAATTCTTATGGAGCAATACTCTAACATTACCCGTTTCCTAGTAAATTAGCAGGAAACATAGAGATCACTTCCAGTTGCCTTAAGGCACTTTCAACATTAAATAAACATACCAAATCCTGCCGTGACAGATGATTAAACCATTAACTCTACGGCTGTCGGGCGCGTACACAACCGCAACCAGTCCCAAAGCGGTCAATATGTCCTAAAACAAATTAAAATTTACATGAAAGCCACTTAAAACACACCCTCCACAGATGATGAGAAACGAAATGAGGAACATCAGCTTCCTTAAAATAGCCACTGTGGGACCAAGTTCACAACCATCTCCGGCAGCTACCCATGCCACAATAAGTTTCAGCATTCCTCTTAGTTAAACACAGAATAAAAGTCATACGTGACTTGGAGCTTGTAAATTACGAGCTGGGAAGCTGTTCAGCGTGAGACGACGAACCTACCGCAATTTTGCACGTCAAAGCGCCCAATGATCTCCACCGTACATCCGGCCGCGACGGAAGACAAGGGCGGCTAGCACCGCGAAGCCCATGCACCACGGTTAGGCTGTTTTAAACACTAGTTGGCTCGTTATACGCCGACCGGAGACTCTCTCGTCACACGTTCACCCGGAAAACCGCCGTGGGGAACAGTCCAAGATAGCAAGGCAGCCGAATATCAATATCAGCGATACAAGTAGAACACCGTGGCGCCAGTTATATGGCTCATTTGTGTTTATATTATAATAGTTCCTATGTTTCATAAAAGAGTGGTCGTGCTCATTAGCAGAAAACTGTTCTACTGTTTGATGTAAACGCAGTATTCTGTACCTTATGGAACTGGATTTGAGTCTGACAGACGGACTGCACTAGTTTTAATGAAATAACTGTATTCTCCTTCCGCTGTCTTACTGCCTGTATTTAATTTTGTGGCATATGTTTTTATTGCCGTTGTATAATTTCATTTTAAGTCGCCTGTCATATCGTACAGGCGTTGTGATCGTAGCTTTTGATGAGGCGTGGCGCCACTTACTACTTAATACGCATTTAAAAAATATTTTGTGTAACTTTTTATCACCGTAAATTCATTACCGTTTGCATAAAGATAATATTTCTTTTATAGTAAGTAGGTTCAGAGCCACCAGACACACGGTGTAATAAATATAAAGTAGGTGTGTATGCTGGCGCCACTATAAATTGTGTAATGCCACCTATTGGCAAAAATGTCGTCTTGATCTGCTCTCTGCAGAGCTACATCAGTAGTAGTCTGCGAATGTTCGTTTCTCATACAACTGTAAACGCTATATCTACTTGCAGCAATTACTCCTGAGTAGGTTCGTTATAGTTTGTGGCAGGTGTTTTCAATCAGAGTGGATTGCTATAGCTAGCCATTACTGCGCTTTTGTAGAACATTTCTTCGTTTGATTTTTTGTGGGTATATGATGATGGATAAATTCATAAACGCGTCATTCCCTGCCCGAACTTTGACTTTTATCGTTGCGACACAGCCTAAACGCATAACTACTGATTAAAAATCGACACCAATTTTTTATCTTCATTCACGAAAAATACATAATTGTGAAATCGGATACATCTCTTTAACGCAAAGTATGATTCGAGAATAACGTAACGCCAAAGCCTCTGACAATACTCATCATGCATATATATTAGCGACAGGACATTAATGAAGGATGAAACCTCAAGTAATTAAAAATCAATACGGATAACACACTGGTGAATTGTTATCATGTTATCAATTTTAGTACGTAATCCACGAGCACTAAATACAAATTTACCCCGATTATAAATTCAGAGGCAAAAGACAGATAGATTGCTGATAGACTGAACAACAGCATGACTAAATGTAAATTCGGTTGTGATCATTTTCAGAGGATTTGATTTCGCGCATCTGCGCGCGCAAAAGCATTGTACGGCGAACGGAGATGGCGCGCTATAGGAGGATTTAGGCGTTCTCGCCCCACGCTCTATAAGCAATCACATCTCTACTATTAAAAACGGCTTTCACTGTACCACCAGGATACCACACAACTGCAGCAGTGATCCAAACGTTACCATGAGAATCTGCATCACTGTTCGTAACTGCGAAGCTCAGAATACATCCGCAAAACACCGATGGCCCTTGCGCTCCACTTTACTTCTCGTAGTAACTTCTATATCATCAATGGCCTTATATACCGTTCAAGATGGCGACCCACGTTAAACTCAGACAAAATTCAAACGGATTATCTTCTTCGCAGAGGAGGCGCAGCCCTACAAAAACGTCTTTGTTCCAACGGTTGGAGTCAAGGCAGGAGTGGAAGTAGCTGCCGACGAAAAACAGTGTCTGTTCTATGAGTTCCAGCAGACGCCGACCATTGCCTCTCCCAACATTAGGCGGCAGCCCTATTTTTTGAGGTGAGACTTTGGGAAGCCACAAAACTTCAGAGCGAATGTGCAACAGCCTCGGCTCTCGCTGCTCATTACCTTGAGCGGTAGGTAGGAATGCCGTATAGGCGCCACCATTTACAATGGGCGAGAGTGAATATGTCACTTTCTTGCCGTGAGAAGAGGCACTTTGCCTAGTGGCAAGCCATAATTGCAAGCGTCCCCTTTCCGTCGGCTCGATCGCTACCTCATAGTTTCAACTCTTTCTGTAATATGTTAGGATGCTCGCACTTTAAACACCTGGAATCGTTTCAGTTATCTGGATAATTACGTATGGTGATTCGTGCATTCACTCATTGCTATTTCTGTATGTCAGTAGTTTTCGTGGAGATTCAAAGCTCCTCTCAGCTGTATGTTTCTAAATTATAGAAGATTGTATACTACTGAAACTTCCTGGCAGATTAAAGCTGTGTACCCGACCGAGATTCGAACTCGGGACCTTTGCCTTTCGCGGGCATGTGCTCTACCAACTGAGCTACCGAAGCACGACTCACGCCCGGTCCTCACAGCTTTACTTCAGCCAGTATCTCGTCTGCTACCTACCAAACTTTACAGAAGTTCGAGTCTCGGTCGGGCACACAGTTTTAATCTGCCAGGAAGTTTCATATCAGCGCACACTCCGCTGCAGAGTGAAAATCTCATTCTTGTATCCTACTGTTTAACATTCGAATGTTTTAATTAGAGACGTAGCCCCTGTGTACTTTTATCAGATTCCTAATTAATTACAGTGCCCTAAAAGTAGTAACGATGTTGATATCCATGCACGGTCTGGACTGCTTCGTTCTGAAAGGTTGTATCCTACTGTTTAACATTCGACTGTTTTAATTAGAGACGTATCCCCTGTGTACTTTTCTCAGATTCCTAATTAATTAAAGTGCCCTGAAAGTAGGAACACTGTTGATATCCATGCACGGTCTGGACTGCTTCGGCCTGAGAAATATGTGGCTGGCGGTTCGTGCCTAGTTGCCCAACACTAAAAGACGTAGCAGGTGGGCGACGGTTACAACCTGTATACAAATTTTGATAGATTTTTTCAGAACTGTATAAAACAGTTATTCCAGAAAGGTTTTATGCTATGTTTGTTATAATCGGATGAACGGTAATCGATATAAAGAAGTAGAGACATAATAACTGCTTGTAGCGACAGGTTTCCTGTCAAATCCTTTCCGTTCTTCTCTGGCTGTTCTGCTAATCAACGTAGTTAATTCTCGCGTTGGTTTCTGTCACAGCAATGTTGAGCGCTGCCATTTGACTTGCTTGTACATCACTTTGTACAATTCTACGTCTTCCTTAGCATGTAAATAGAATTTAAGGTTATAACTGGTACAACTGACACGAGTAACGCACAAGACTGGAATCTACTTGAATCATCACACGTTCCACTTCATCCTTCTTGACGGAAAACGGGCTCATAGAGCTCCTATAAGTAGTTGTGGCGTCCTTCCGAAAAGGGGGACTTCCCCCTATACGAGTGGTGCTCAAATTTCAGTGTAACAGAGGACACGTACAGGCGATGTCGTTGTGCTGTAACGTCAGGAGTAGCGAAACGAGGCAAGATGTGTGCAGTAATCTTATTACAGTTTTCTGAAGACTTTTTGTAGATCTCTAATGTACACTTGACAGCGCAAAAATTGGCAGCGCCTCAGAACACTGTTTGCTCATCTGCCCAATCTGGTAACACTGTAAGATGCGGAAGTGTCTGGATGTAGGTACTGTCCACCGCTAAACCTGATACAGTGCTGTATCTGCTCTTAGTGTAGTGGGAAGCGTCGAGCAGTGTAGACATAAAGTTGTGACTTCAGATACACTCATTCGGTGATTTTGATAGAACCTCAAAGATAATTGCTTCTCTATCTAGCTTGCCACTAACGCCAAAACACTTTGCGAAAGAGCTAATGGCGGCGTCAAGATAAGAACAGTTGAACAGCAAGCGTAGTTTACCCTGAATGTATTCGTAAATGGTCATTTTCTAATTTGGAGCTATAGTATTTGCGTTGCAGTTATGGATTGGGTTTTGCATACTTCGATGTTATGAATATTGTTTAAGCATTATAAAATAGATTCGCAAATAGAAATGTTCTGTCATTTGCGACGTATTGTTCGCTTTGGGTGTAATAGAGCGGGGAAGGTAGTGGAGGGAGTTTGAAACGGTTGTATCATGTGTGGGGAGAGTGCTATGGGACAAATGATGTCAGAAAAGGATTTTCTTATTCAAGAAAGTTCATTCTGGCGTGAATGATTTTTCACATTTTAGGAGGTTGCGATAATTGACATATATGGTGAACTGTGACCATTTAACCTTTGTGCGACATTTACATTCAACAGCCAAGGCCCAGAAGTTGGGTGTAGGAATACCGCATGCTCTAGTTCAGAGCAATAAATATAGAAGTGTAGATTATTATTGCATTTTTGAACGTCATCAGTACGCTCGTTGAGCATTCCCAAGCAATAATGTTACTGGTTAAGAGTTGTGATGAATTCATATTAACTTCTGAAGAAAAAAGTTATGGCTGTTCCATAACAAAAGATATCTCCTTGAGCAAAGGGCAATGGGAACAGATAATATTTTGCATCTGCTGGCACGAAAAGATGTTGTGCGCTATTAACTCTCTCCCCGTTGTGGTGTCCATCGCAGCTGCGTTTGTTGTAGAAATTTCAGACACCTTTCGGTCACAGTTAAGAAAAAAACTGCATCACGTGTTGTTACTGCCTGATAATGCAGTCTGGTCTTTTCACAAACAAAACTGTCCAGGAAAATTATCCGTCACATACATATTCTTCTGATCTTGTGACCTCAGATGTCCCCTTTATGGAATAGCTGCCAAGAAAATTCCTTTCCGGACGAAAATGCACTTCGGACGTGTCTTGACTACACCTTCAACTTTGCACAAGTAGGCTTCTACAAGCATGGATTAGTAAACTATCTGAGCCTTGTCAGACTGTTTTGGACAATATTATGGAATACCTTTTTTGATGATGGATTTTGCTCTTCTGTTTACTTTTGTGTTCAGTAAACTATACCATAATCCAACTAATACTGACCACTTTTAAAATAAATGGTCGTAGTTTTGCATAGCTATGAAAAAAAGACTTCAGGATCATTGCTACCATATGGGCACATCAGTTTGTGAAGATACGAAGAGGAATCATCACACATGCTCAGTTGCATGTGAAGCAGGTAGCACATCGGTTAATTGGTAGAAAATGCAATGTATCTACAAAGAAGGGCAGCACCAGTCGTCAAATGTTTTATGACCCATGGGAAAGTTTCACATTGATGCTGATAATTCGAACGGGCAGACACTTGAAGATAGACTTCAACTGTCCCGCAACGATCTACTTACAAAGTTTTAAGATCATTGTTAAGTGAGAAATCTAGGAATAAGCAGAGTCACCTACAAATCCATCCTATAAGGATCGTGTAGACATGATTACATTAATTACAAAGCATACGGAGGCATTTAAGAAGACATCCTTCACGCGCTCCACTTTCTAATGGAGCGGGAGGAATTCTTAATAACTGGAATGGGGGGATTTACGCGTTGTCCGGTATTTCACAGTGGTCTGCAGAGTATTAGTGTAGATGTTGATGTTCTCTGTAGTGCTCAGTAAAAGGCATTAGAAAGTTATTGGTGTGATGAATGAAACTAGTCTGAGACAAAACAGTTAAAAATAATTAGTTCAACGACTTACAACGCTGTTTATTATGTAGACATAATTCTAGTAGAAATGTAAAAAACACAAATATGGTCGAAGTAATGTAATGCACAACATAATTGACTAGGAGAGATCCTGTCATACACAAGGTATCTTTTAAATTCCTTCATTTATTAGACAGAAAGTCTTAGTTTTTAGTCAAGAAGTGACAGGTTTCGACTGTGAGCATCAGTCATCTGTTTTTCTATAAATAAGAAAACGAAATTAAACAAGATTAACAAACCAGTAATTAAATTCTAAATGCTTCATATGACACACTGTTCCTTTGAATGACTGTGGGTAACTATATTCAAATAATAAATTAATCAGAATGACAATGCATACATCGATTTCTACCTCGTAGTTAGTCTTTCCTTTTGTAATGTTAGAGTTCCTTTGTTAGTCTCCCTTAGGATACCTTAGGATTTGACTAAATGACAACTAGACAAACCCCCGATACCCGATAGCTAAATTATTATGTTTTTTATTACAGGCACTGCCGAAATTTTTTCACGGCGATAAGAGGTTTCTTCGTACAGATAGCAGTTGCACAGAAATCAGTTTCGAATGCTGCCTGACAGATGCTATGTTCAGCGTGGCATCTTAAACTGTCGCTCACAGTCAAAACAGTACATTGAATCACTATACAGAGTGAACCAGAAGTTCAGTCGTAGGTGGTAGTGTGGACAAAAACAAGAAAAAATGCCTAGTAAACATGGGTTGTAAAATGCATACCTCAAGAGCTTTGAGTACATGTTCATCTTCGAGTCTCTGAAACACATTTCTTCCGTTGCAAGCTCTATGCTTTCCCTATTTTGGATGGAGATAGCCTGGACCAAAATAAGAAAAGAAAGATGTCCAGTAAATAAGTGCTCCAAAATTCATGCCTTAAGAGCCATGAGGACTTGTTCAGTAAAAGTAGTATGTTTCACAGTAGCGAAGATGAACAAGTGCTCGTAGTTCACAGAATATGCTCTTTGGAGCCCATGTTTAGTAAACTTTTTTCTTGTTTTGGCCCGTACAGTCATGTCAAAATATGGAAAGCAAAAAGCTTTCCGTAGGAGAGTTGTGTCTCACAGTAGTGAAGATGAACAAGTTGCTCATAACTCTAAGGTAAGCGTTTTATAGCCCTTCTTTACTAGAAGTGTTTTTCTTGTTTTGGTCCATACATCTGGAAGTTTGTCGACGGAGTTCTGGTTCCCCTTGTATGCTATGACTGCCACATTGTTAAATAAAGGACAAAAGAAATTGCTAATAAATTGTCATAAAAACACAACGAGAATAATAAAAAATACACAACACAGTCGTAGAAATACCATGCATTAAATTTTGAAGCTAGTCGATGTACAATCATCACGTATTAGATGTAGATATATTGCTTTATAGAAAGAGAAGCACATGTTTAGTATCTGAAAAGCTGCACAAATCGAAGGTTCGGTGAAATTACGTACTAAAAAAGATATTTACGCGAGATTGATCTAATTCATTAACGAGACTATGAATCTGTTTCTTTGTATTTGTTAAAAACCTACTCAGTCTTTCACCTCATCTGATGACAGATCCTCATACCTGGTTTCTATTGCGTTCTCGGAGTGTTGACCTTCGCTGACAGAGGGCCACAGACCAGTGTTCACGCCAGCAGACGGCAGACGTATGTTCAGCGCTGCCTGCAAACGAATGCTTTTGTGTGCTGGTGGTGTTCTCGGGTTATTAAGTGCCGCTCTGGACGATTCTGAGTCCTCTGCTTGCAGCTTGACATCAATTACAGCTGTGCTTGTGGAGAACTTTCTAAGTACCACGCTTCGTTGAGAGCCGACAAGCAGAGACTTATGATGAAGTGGGGATCAATTATTAACTGACGCTTGTTATAAACGGTTCCAGACTACTGTGTTGTTTTCTGGATCTTCTTCTTGTCCTGATGTCAACTACAGAGTGAATGAATCGGTAAACTGCCTAGCACCCAAAATATTAATATCCTGAGGACAGATTTTCTCCCTAATTTAGTGCTCGTGCCTAGTTTAGCCCGAATCTCATACAGTTTTCATTTACTGTGGGCAGTGTCTCGTAACAAACTTGTAGCTGTCAACATGTGGAGTTTTGCAGCAGAATGTGACTGCTACCAAAAGCATGTAATTTATTTATGTGGGAAACAAAATGTGTCGTTCTTGAGTGTCGTATTGTGCTGCTCGTCGTTCCGTTTTATTTTCAGCTCTAACACGCGAGCCGTATGAGTAATTTCGAATGATAATTAAGAGACTTACCGGAACATTTGTGTGTGTCTGGCTTGAAATAAGTTACCCTTCTTAGTGAACTGAATACTGTTCGTTAGAGATGCAGCAAATACTCGTCATTGGGTGATCTCTCTGGTGCTTAGTTTTCGTAATTATCGAATGCCGAAAGTAATTTTCAGGGCTGTTTCGTTTTGACCGTACATGGACAGACAGAAGGAATATTAATATTAACAAAACATTCCAGATCAGTAAAGTAGTTCACTTCGCACAAATAAATGGCGACATATATAGTCGCCGTGGGAGGAGAGACTGAATCTGAAAACATTCATCGCTTGTCTGTAGGAAGACTTCTGGGAATCATTAGAAAACCTAATGATATCATAAATAAGATGAAACACCATAACTTACTTTTAGGAAATTCTTTTATATTTACTGTAGATAGCGATATTTATGAAACCATCGCTGCTTCTAACGTATCACATACATTACGAAGATTACTTACATCTCTTAGATATCTATATTTGAATTATTGCTCCGATTAAGGTCATCTCACAGAGAAATTTCACAAGAAAATTCATAACAGACTGAACCCAACAAATTACCATATTTTATAGTGTGATTAATCGCAGTAAAAAGTCTGATACCTCATTGTGAGACATAAACCAAATTTAGGAAGTATCTTAGAAGTAACCCCTTGAGTGCGAGGTTGCACGTTCAATCACGAAAGAAAAAAATACTAGTTGTTAAAGACTCACCATGTGCATCAGGAGGGCAACAGAAAATGAGTGTCCGGGAGGTGCAGAGATTAACCACCTGCGGGGTGTATGTATTAAATTTCACGAAATTTACATCGTTGACTTTCAAGAAATGTTCACAACAATCCATTGACTTGCACCTTGAACAACGAATGAAAAATGGCGTGTCACAGTCAGCACAAAGATGGAAGGCGAACTCTTTGTGATCGCATGCTACCGAATGGGATACAGTGTGTTGTGGAGCTTATCGTGAAACTGGCTATCCTTTACGGCGTAGCTTTAGATAGCGTGGTAACATATTTTATGAGCACGGAAAAAGCAGGGATACAGAGGCTGATTTTTTTTTCAGTAGTTCCAGTTGGTATGAATTGCAACGTTAGTCACTTTTGAGGAGGCATGGATTGTTCTAAAGCAGTATGATTTCTATATGCAGACCAGGAATCCAGCAAAAGCAAATTATTTCGAGTAACTATTGGCCAAAAGCAGTACTCATACCATAGTTGTAATTCTCTTACGCCCGTTTTCCAAATCTTTCTTGCTATGACGTAGGCTGCAGAGCACCTCCAACTTCTCGCAACACAGTAAATAACTTTCCACCCAGCTTAACATCCAGATTAACAGTCGGCATAACTTTATACGATAGTGTTCTTTCTTGGTATCTCTGCCGCGTTTTCTTTCGCCTGAATTTCCTCTGCAAATCCTGAATGGTCGAAGTTGAAAACAATTCCTTACTGAACGATGGGATCAATTTGTTTATCTCATGTACTAATTTTCGCGCCGATTCCTCAATTTCGTTGTCTTACTTTTTCCAATTCTGTAGAACGGTTTGAAGTCGTGCAGCACTCCGTCGCTTCCCTGAAATCACTGTAATCTATGTCACGTGCAATTTTATGTGCGTATCATAGTTGTACACTATCATGTACATCCTCTAAGCTGCATCGAGCATCCTTGAAACGGGAAAACACCAGTATTCGTAACAAGTATGCCTTGTCCTCCCTTGAATATCCGCAGTTCTTCTTACGCAATACACAGTCATACTGCTGCGGACTATATCGAAATCTCTTCATAATTGTTTTTTACTATCTTCCATGTGCATAATTTTGTTTAGTACCTGCTCCTTGGGCAACGATTGTCCTTTACTTCGGTTTATTGGAGTCGGAGTTTGTGGCTCCCTGTCCGACAAGCATTATGATCCACATGGCTCGACATCTGTTTCAGTATTGCCTTCACTTGTTAAGCACCTATCACCATCGTTATACTCCTCATGCACGTTGACCGCACAGTCGACCGTATACGACGACATCACACATTCCTCTGACTCATCTTGCAGAAACGCTAATATTTCACCTACCACTTTTTTCCTACTCTGCAAAATTCTTGGGTTCTTTTCTGACCCCATGGCGACTTCGGCAACTGTTGTTGCTCTGTTTTGTATCAACACCCCTAGCGATGTAGCACTGTGGTGAGTCACTCGTCGACTAAGCAATTCTACTATGCTCCTGTGCTCATCAGTCCCGCCTCTGTTGCCATTAGCAGCCAATATTGTGGTTGTGGTTGCGTGGTAGACAATATGTGGGGCGTCGATTGCCGTAAACATCACTGACCTCTAGCGACATCGCTCTCAAGGGGTTACTCGGCAGTAGCTGTTAACATGAATGTAAGTCTCAACTGCATCAAGTTACAAGGAGTAAATTCCTAGTAATGAAAGTCTAATTTTTCAACTTAAAAATAAGTGTAACTTTTCCCAAGATAGTTCAATTTTTTAGTGAAACATTTTAAAAATAGTTTTTACTTTTACTTCTCAGTGTGTTCATCTATGAATTTTAACTTTATGCTCATTAGTAGCCTTATGTTACCTGTGGCGGTTCTGCGTATAAATCAACATGGACAAATGCAATGAATATAGATGATATGATACTCTATGGTATTCTGCGGTTTGGATTCACTCTGTTAGCAGTTGCATTGATTTGATTTTGTAAATGATACTGACAATATTATACACATGTATAATGCATTATTCATACTACAACTTCTCCCGGATAATTATTTTGTCCAAATTGCACAAGAATTCCACCTGACGTAGTGTAATAATGGTGACTGTAAGTTGTGTTCATATCACTAAAATTAGAGATCGTCCATCAGAGCTTTTATAATTTTTTCCTTCGATGGATTTAATTATTCTTAGCAAATTGATCATGAAAAGGAACCACAGAATACCACCCGCACACAGCACTACGTATGCTACCAGAAATATTTTTCTCCGTGATTCGTGCGTAGTTAAATTTTGACGTCATACATCAGCAATGAAATCTTGTTCAACAATAAATACCATCAGCACTGTTCTTACAAAATGCAGTGTGATTCGATTATTTTTTTCTTTTATAAATATAAATATTTATTTCTTACACATCGGAATATTGTTTTCAGTTTCAAGTAATTTTAATTTGCCGCTGAGGTAAAAGTTAAGATGGCGGCCAACAAAAGATAGAGGATTTCTTTTTTAATTAAGATTTTTCTTTGCTCAATAAATAATTAATCATTTAAACTAATACCACCAAAAAAAATTTTAATATTGTTTTGCAAATTAGTTTGACACAAACCCTTGATATTTCGACCAGAAGTACAGACAAAGTTGCTATATAATCGCAACTAACAATGGCTGCCCTTCTTGCAGCTATGATAAAACAAATAATGCAAAATTATAATTAAAAGAGGAAGTGATTTTTCAATAATAAATTGTAAATAGTTTTAACGCATTTGGCTCTATTTGTTTTTTACCAGCAAATGAACATAAAAGTACAATAATTTTATGTTAAATGTTTTTCATTCAACAGACCTCAAATCGATTCGCGTCTTGCGTCGGCGACGTACCTCAGAAGAGGACGACAAAAGGGTACAAAACAAAAGAAAAGAATGACATAGATTCACAAAGAATGTGAGACAAATATTGCCTCTGTTTTGCATAATTATCATCTTTTTAAGAAATAATTACATAATTGATTGAATATTATTGAGTTACGTAATTTTCCACACATATATATTCCACTCGTAATAAAAATTAACATATATCGTGGATGTTATAAACCATTAGTTGCATTTCAATCAGACTTCTGTCTTTAGAGTATCTACATGTATAAATACGCTCAATATAAGCAAACGCTATGAAAACAATACATTGGACCTACTATATGTGCTACGTTACCGTATCTCAATATTTGATTCTCTGATGCAAAACATCTACAAGATTGTTGAAGTAAATAATACCTGAATGTAAGTCAAAGCAGTTATCTTTTCAGTGAATGTAATATAAACAGACAATCACTGTTCACTAAGTGCGCAAAATAATGCTTTTAATTCTGGCCGTGATAATCAAAAGGCTTACCTGTGCAACAACGGAGAGCTGAGATAAACTATGTAGTCACGTACCACCTCAACATGCTGAATGAAATCACGCTGCTTTTGCCATTACTGAAATTAAACTTGCGCAGAGCAGTGCACCTGTACTAAGCGCCAGGAGATCATAATTTAACAGCTGCAATGCGAAACCGAATAGCTATGCCTTAAAAACCTTTAAATAGCAACTGGGATGTGGATCTCTAGTGTCGAATAATTTGAGAAGTACACTACTGGCCATTAAAATTGCTACACCAAGTCGAAAGTAGAACTGGCATGTGATAACATTTTCTCGCAATTTGGGTGCATAGATCCTGAGAAATCAGTACCCAGAACAAACACCTCTGGCCGTAATAACGGCCTTTATACGCCTGAGCATTGAATCAAACAGAGCTTGGATGGCATGCACAGGTACAGCTGCCCATGCAGCTTCAACACGATAACACAGTTCATCAAGAGTAGTGACTGGCGTATTGTGATGAGACAGTTGCTCGGCCACCATTGACCAGACGTTTTGAATTGGTAAGAGATCTGGAGAATGTGCTGGCCAGGGCAGCATTCGAACATTTTCTGTATCCAGAAAGGCCGATACAGAATCTGTAACTTGCGGTCGTGCATAATCCTGCTGAAATGTAGGGTTTTGCAGGGATCGAATGAAGGGTGGAGCCACGGGTCGTAACACATCTGAAATGTAACGTCCACTGTTCAAAGTGCCGTCACTGCGAACAAGAGGTGACCGAGACGTGTAACCAATGGCACCCCATACCATCACGCCGGTTGATACGCCAGTATTGCGGTGACGAATACACGCTACCAATGTGCGTTCACCGCGATGTCGCCAAACACGGATGCGACCATCACGATGCTATAAACAGAACCTGGATTCATCCGAAAAAATGACGTTTTTCCATTCGTGTTCCCAGGTGCGTCGTTAAGTACACTATCGCAGGCGCTTCTGTCTGTGATGCAGCGTGTAGGGTAACCGCAGCCATGGTCTCCGAGCTGATAGTCCATGCTGCTTCCTTACACGAGGGATCACAACAACGTTTCACGAGGCAACGGCGGTCAACTGCTGTTTGTGTATGAGAAATCGGTTGGAAACTTTCCTCATGTCAGCACATTGTAGATGTCGCCACCAGCGCCAACCTTGTGTGAATGCTCTGAAAAGCTAATCATTTGCATATCACAGCATGTTCTTCCTGTAGATTAAATGTCGTGTCTGTAGCACGTCATCTTCGTGGTGTAGCAATTTTAATGGACAGTAGTGTAACTGAAATCTACGCTTCTGTTCTCTAACCAACTTAGATAATGTGAACAAGCATACACTATTTACCTTTGTTGTAAACTATCTTGATAATTTTGAATACTGAAAGTAAATTTTATGATGTGGAGATATTAAGTATAACTCCTTTTACGATAATTACTTTAAGAGAAAAGGAAGTAAGAGTGATCTGATTCTTTCCTGCGGTTATGCTTTTATGTAATTTTTGAAACAGTAGTACCGTAACATTCAAACAACTCAAGTTCCGAAAATTTTCAAACTAAATCTGAAAACGTCCCTAAAATACATCCGCCAGCTTTCAGTAATGGTAGTACACCCAAATGCATGTCCTGATATTACCTTGTTTAATATATACCAAGCAACAGCAACAGCATTCCAAAATCAGAGTACCGAGCGAAGTGGTGCAGCGATTTTCACACTGGACTCGCATTCGGTTGGAGGACGGTTCAAAAACTCGTCCGGCCATCCCGATTTAGGTTTTCCGTGATTTCCCTAAGTCGTTTCAGGCAAATGCCGGGATGGTTCCTTTTAAAGGGCACGGCCGACTTCCTACCCTAATCCGATGGGACCGATGATCTCGCTGTTTGGTCCCCTCTGCGAAATCAGCCAACCAACCAACCAACCAAAATCAGCCCTCCACACCAGTAATCACCTACTACAGCAAACGCTCGACACAGAGGTGCTTGCTGACACGGACAGATTACTTCACAACAATATAAACTTTGGTCTCCTTTATACTTGTGGTACGGAAAAGTACTGTGGCAAATATCAGAAACAAAACCACCAGTTCTCATAATATGACAAACTTACGAAGACAGAACTAATCTGGCTCATTTCTGGATAGACCACTATTGAACAGCGTTTGAACTGAAGAAGAGTCTCATAGTTTGCTGCGTGCTTCCATACTTCTTCGGCATACTTTTTGGGGTGCTGAAAAAGAATTTTTTGTGAGTCGTTCAGGTGTATTCGTGTTCTCTCCATTTCTTCCTATCTTACTAAAACATTTAGTCGACATATAAATACTACTGCCAAAACTCTCTATAATTACAAATATTAATCTTCTATGGAATGCCATTCTTCCTAGGATCGGTTTAAATATATCTAAATATCTAAACAACTGACCTCATGTTCCAGTATTTCGTCACTTTTTCTTGTGCGAGATATCAAACTTCTTTTGTCTCCTGCTGTTTGTAATACTTCATTTCATATTACTTCTACGTCATTTATTTGTAACATCTTTCCATATCAGTCGATCTGAAGTATTCCCAATATCAACGTTTAAGATTCCTGCAGTATACGTTTTACTAATAAACATCCTTAAGCTGCAGATGTAATTCTAAATGAACTTTTGTCAGTTTCATATCACTATTTAAGACAATTACAACTCTTTTGACTAAAGAAAGCTTTTTTCGCCTGCTCCAGTCCACAGCTGATGTCTCCTTCACTTCCTCCAGTTTGTGTGCTATTATTTCCTACAGAGCAGAAATCTTACATTCCTATTGGAGTCTTACGCAGATTCAGAGTTTGATCATTTACTTCCACAGCTCTTTAGCTTTCCCATCTTTGAGACACTTATTTTTCAATTAAATATTACAGTATGTTATACCTTACGTATATCTAGAAAGGTCATACAGTTTGCGATTTTTACAATTGCAATCTGTGTCACTAACACCTCCATTCACGAACAGAAATTTTCCAATACTTGCTACATTTTTCGCCGAAGTACAGTTTCACGTAGTGGTGGTATATATTCCTTACATACATTTAGGAAGATAACGTCGTCTGTGATCCATGCAGTTGCGACCTGTGCCACTAACTCCTCCATTCGCGTACATAAATTTATTGCTACTTGCTATTTTCCTTTCCTGAATAAAGTTTTACAATATTGGTGATAAACTGGAACTCTGCCTCTCTTTAATTCCTAAGAAGTTTTTTTTTTTTATCTACCACTTTGGTTAGGCATATTTGGTTTTTGCAGATTTTTCTGATTACTTGTTCGTATGTATATCTATTTTGTCCATAAAACCAACCACATTATTTTTCTAATGTCACCGATGTATGCTTTCTTCTCCCATATTCTTCTTTCCGACCGCAGAGCCAGAACAACAACTCTTCTAAGTTTTCTTTCCCGACTGCAAAATAATTTTCAGCAATAGCTGTTTTCCTTTTCACTGCATTATTTCGCGTAATATCGAAATTATCATCTCAAAACCGTAATATCTCAATTAGTTCTCCAGCTGCCATAATCCTCTTGCGTTATTTTAGACGGCATACTAAATAAATTTACCATTTTTAAGCTTCTCAATGCTTTCAGTACCTTCGCAAATGGCTTATCGTCTCCTGCTGACTTACGCGAGATAAAGTATATGCTGATATCGTGATTGGATCATCTACTTATTAGACGTTGTACTAACCTTCCTCTGCTATTAGTGAATACTTTCGCTATATTTCGCCAATGATAATTTTGATATCTATACGAGTCTCTACGTCCGAAACTGTGGCAGCTAGGACTTTGATATTCTAAGCTGTTTTCAGAATGCATTATTATATCACTTAACTAGACTCAATGTTTCTTTCTTTTTGATAAAGTATTATTAAATTATTTGGCATTAAGCACTTTTAACAGGGAAAAACTTGTCACAAATCTCTCTGATTCGGAGAATAAACCAGTTCTTGTCGTGATTCTAGTCTATTAGCATGTTGTTTAACTATTTCATAGCATTTTTGAATAATTTAATATTATTGTTTTAATGGTTTGACAGATAAAGACGCATGTAGCACTTACAATATCAAATGTTAGAAGATGCGAGTAAAGCAATTTGTAATGAACATTCACCAGTAACTCTGATTGTATAATCAAGGCGTTCAGCTGGACAGTCAGGGTCATCTTCTGCTAGCTTTTCTTTTTCACTTAGAAGTTCTGTTCCTCTTGTTGCTCTTGCATTCTTGGTATTAAATTCACCAGTAAACTGATCCCTCGTATCTGCAATTCGTTTAAATGCTGAAGACCTTGGATAGTATTAATACCAGGTAGAATTCCAATCCTTTCCAGGACTTTCAAGCTGCTCAGATTATCATCATTAAATGAAATAACTACATCACAGACCCCTCATTTCGAAGTTTTGATCCTAAGAATTACTTTTTCAAATAAAGGCGTCGATACGAAGTTGTGGATCGACCTTCTTTTCCTGAGATGATCAGGATTCCTCAAATTTTTTTCTTGGGAAAATCAGGATGCCCAAGACTTTGTTCAGTGCTCACTGATACACAACTTTCTTGGCGATAAAAAATTCCAGTAACTTGAATTTTTGAGTTTTTTGTGTTTGAACCATGACAGAGGAGCACCTGGACAATTAGAAGGGTTATTTTCAGGCGCCAGTCTTGTAAATATGTTGCCTACATAACTTGCTTCATTTCCTCAAAATAATTTATATCGTATCTTACTGCCATGCCACTTTACTGCTGAAGTTCATTTATAATTTCATCTGATAATCGACTTGTAATTTTTTTACCATATAGGCACAAAACACTAAACCCCAAATAAAAAGTGTACTGTAAAAGAGTTGACTGCTATTATAGCTGTATCAACCGAAAGATCAAAGTGTCTATTACAAATGAGTGGTACCAAGAGATTTTTATGTCTCCAATTCCAGGATATGCGATGATATGAATTCCAACATATCGCCAGTTAGGTAACTGTCATCAGCGAACGTAAAAATTTGAAAAATGGAAAAAAGAAATTCTATGTAGAAATTCTTAATAAAATTTTGCACCAATCTAAGCAAACATTCTAAATTATATTGTAGACATAAAAAGCGAAAATTTGATTCTTTACCATCAATACTGATTAGATCAGCACCATCAGCTATTAAGTTCGTAAATAACGTTTATGTTCCTCTAGGCCTAAGCACTTCAGCTGATACTTTTGATTACATTTGCTGGTAATTCTTGTATTTTTGTCTCTTTGGTATACGATGTATTTTTGTGCGCTTTTCTCTTTCTTCTGTAGTTGTTGTTACCTTCCGCTTAACATTTCCTATTACTAATCTATTCAAACACTTCTTCTCCTGAATTAGGCGTTGCTCTTGTACTTTACCTTTATATCAGTGGCTTGCTAATACGTCACGCTCTTTCTACGTTTTCAGTGTCCCTTTATTCCTAAATTTTATTCTTTGTTTTATACTGTAATGCGCCCCTTCAATGCAGAATATTCGACGATTTGTCTTTAAACCAGACGGTGATAATTTTTGAAGTAAGTTTCGTCGAATTACTTTTAGAAATCTAAAATACTCTTACGACGCTGCTAATTTCCTCCTTGATGACTCGCTGTTTTCTGTAGAGCATGATTCTGGTGGCAGATCATATTCTCATGCGAAGAAATATTAACTGCCGAAAGAATAGTGATATTCAGGTGGCTTCCAAACATTGTTAAATGAAGTAAAGTTACTGCACTTTGAAGTAATTATACTCTGCAGTATTTCACCTTCAGCATTTCCATAAATCCACACCAGCTTCATGTTACAACTACTACCCCGCCAAGTCTGAGCATTTACAACTATGCTCTCGCACAACGGAAAAGGCAAGAGGCATCTAAACAACTAAATAAAGACAGGTCGTTGTTTAATGTTTATGAGGTCTCTAGTGTAAAAACTAGTTTAAAGCAGACCTCTACGCAGTTCTGTCATGTGCGAGATTATTCGTATCTGCATAAATACTGCAACATATATCTATTTTAATCTGCTCATTGTATTCATTCCTTGGTCTCCGTCAACAATTTTTAACACTCAAACTTCCTTCCATTACCAAACTGACGATTCTTTGAGACCTCAAAACGTATTTTGTCAATAGATCCCTACTTTCAGTAAAACTGAAACATAATTTTATTTCTCCCCACTTCGATTCAGTGGCCGCTATTCAGTTAAGTGATCCGCTCATCTAATCTTCAGCCTTCTCCTCCAGCACCACATTTCAAATGCTTATCGTCCATGTTCCACTTCGACAAAAGGCTACTTTCCAGCCATATACCAGATGGTTATAATTAAAGTGCAGCTACTCACGCAGTTATCGAACGGCAGCGAAACATGGTTAATGTGGAAAAGAATTAGTTCCAATTTTGGCCACCAGGTGCAAATCTAGCGCTGTACAGAAACTCGTCGATGTCTCCGGTGCCCATATTGAACGAACTTGTAGGCAACTGTCAAAAATAATATGAACGTTATGCCTTTCTCACTTGTTTGACCTTTTCTGAGCATGATTTGTTCCTAATCCGTTATATATGGAGGAAATTCTATACGCCTTTCTTGTATTCACAGCGCCAGATTTGGAATTAAATTTTTCCAGCGTAAATCGTTTCCACATTAACGTACTAGCATATCTACCAAGTTTCGCTGCCATACTAGAATTACAGCCCACACTTGACCACTCCTAGTACCTGCAAATTAATTGTAACCACTCGCTACCTTAAGGAAAGTCTTCCTAACGCCTAAATTTATATTATATGTTAAAACTGTCTTTTACAGAAATGCTTTTCTTGTTGTAGCCAGTCGACATTTTAAATCCTTTCCATTCGGCCATCGTCAGTTACGTTGCTGCTAAGATAGAAAACCTCAACCAGTACTTTCAGTGCCTCATTTCCTAATCCAGTTTGCTCGGCATCGTGTGATTTATTTCGACTAAATTCCATTATTCCTGATTTGCTTTTGTTGATGTTCATACACAATTTTCAGTAAAATTCGTTAAACTGCTCTTCCAGGCCTTTTGCTGTTTCTGTGGGCAGCTGTGGGATACATTTGTGTACAGCGACGGGCCTGGACTGTGTGGCAGACCTGAAAGTGTTTATTTCTTCTTCCTGGACTTTGTGCTCTGCAACTGAAATTTTGGGTTGGGGGTGGGGGCGGGGGGGGGGGGGAGGATGTTTGTCTTCGCACCCACCCAGCTGATCGAACCAGCGTGAGTAACGTGCTGAAGCCTCACCGCAGGACCCTTTGGCGGCGAGATGGCAGACGCAGCTGAGCCTTCGTGTGGTGGCGTGACGCATCATCTGGAGGCTAGCGCCGAGCCGCTGTAGCTGTGGCTGACAACTCAGTGGTGCGTCGCAGAGGACCTTCCATCGTCACGACGGGGAAGGTCATTTGGAACCGATTGGCTGTCTCATAATGCCTGGCACATGAGTCAGCGGAATATAGCGTAGTGGCCACTTATACTTCAGCAGGCCGGGAGACCCTGTGGGCAGCTGCGAGATACCTTTGGGTACAGCGACAGGCCTGTATGATGTGGCAGCCCTGCTTGTCTTGGTTATGTGTGTGGATGGCCAAGGGGTATGCTCAGCACGCAGCAGTGCAGTGCACACTAGGAGTTGGTTAGCGGCCACCAAGGAAAACAGACTCTGCAGACACAGAGTTCTGCGCAGCCAAGCTCCGCCTGGAAGCTGTAACAGTGGACTGCAACGATCAGCGCGGGTCGTAGTTGGCTACAACGTGGACGTCATCGAGCTGTGGTTTCCTTCCGGTCACCCAAGAGGATGGCAGCTCTTGGACAGGGAAGAAGGAGAAAGGCAACGGCAATAGTAGAGCAGAGCATAAGATGGCGTATGATTTTTGTGTGGTGTAATTGCAGTTGGAGGATATTGGTTGTTAGAGTTTTAACCGACGAAAGTACAGTGTTGTGGGGTGGACTGGGATTGGTGAAGTCAGCCTGGTATTGTTGTTGTTGTTGTGAAGAAGCGAGACCATGACGAATTTTAACGTGCCATAGTTGTATTTAATTACATTTCTATGGCGTGGCCCGGATGCTGTATGAGGGTAGCCTTATTGGTTTTTATTTGATAACTCCGTGGGCCATGGCGAGATAATTGTGCGACAGCGACAAACCGTTGTGCGTTTTATTTGTGTACGCATTTTGGGGGCTACTTCTATACATGTTATATACCTGCGTAGATTGTGTGCTCCTGTCTGGGGAATGATGGGTTGTATGGTGGGTGCATTGTTGGCAGTGGACGGTTGATCATATTGGTGAGGCATTCTGTTTCTTAGTATTTGTGTTTTTTATCGTGCCGTCTTTTAAAGTAATTTGAGATTAGAAGCAGTATTGTTTTATTTATACAATGTATAAGAATTTTCTGTGTATTGTTACTACCCACTTTGGAGATAGGTCATTTTATTAGTGAAGGGCGAATAATTGTTATTGTTGGTTATAATGTAAATTGTTATCTGTAGGTAATTACTGATAGAGGTTGGGTCCAAGGGCTTGCTGTGTTGGGGATGCATTGTGGTATTGTAAATTGGTGTTTAATAAAACAGACAAATTAAAAGCCACACTTGCTCAAAACCCGAGACAAAATCCACTCCATTCCAAATTTTGCGCCGGTATATTACTTCCTTTTACAAATTTTTTCTTGGTGCTCTTCACTGCTTTATTACTGTGCAGAGTGAATAATATCGAGGGCAGGATGAAAACCATTCTCGCTACCTTCTCAACCACTATTTCCTTTTCACTTCCTTTGACTAACATATTTGTAGTCTTGTTTCTGTAGAAGTTGTTAATAAGGTTTCGCACCTTGTGTTTCATTCCTACTACTTTCAGAATTTCGGAGACTATATTGCAGGCAACATTACCACCCGCAAAGACATGCGCGTTAGCACGCCACTTCCGAAATTTGAGCAGGTGCGCTGGTCCCACATAGAATGTGTCCTGCTGCGGATTAAGGACGAGCGCCAGTGTTTCAGCCAGCCTGGATGTGGTATTTAGGCGGTTTCCAACATCCTACCAGGCGAATACCCAGTCTGGTACTCAAGTCCCACCTCAGTTACACGATTCTCTAACATTTAGCAAACAGGCACACACTCCCACATGGTTAAGGGGTGCAACAGGGTAGTGACAGGAAGGATATCTGATAATCCCTTAAATTAACTGACTCCACGGGGATGCAGCAAATATGCACAAGAGAGCTCCAATCATCATTGCCGAAAGCTTTCACCAAATCTACAAAAGCTATTAACGTAAGTTTGCCATTCTTTAAGCTACGTCGTAGGTTTGATGTTTCCTCGTGTGTCCCTACACTTTAACGGAACCCAAGTTAATTTTCTCCAAAGCAGCTTTCCACATTTTTTCATTTTTCTTTAAATAATTTGTTTGTTACACTATAAATATTGACTTGAGGGCTCTCTTGACACGATATCAAAACACGATCCCACCTTTTCTGACAGTCAAGCGCTCATCTGAGACTAGTATGAGCAGTGCTCTGTCTAGCTTTACGTTTATCAGCAAACACTTTGGATCAAGAGAGTCCAATGTAGAGTGGGTAAGGTTGGCAGAGGTCTGGACACCATGTACGACTGACTACCTAGGCAGGGTACAGTGGATTCAAGGAGCATACGCACTGTTACTTCTGTGTGCAGACACTGCGACACGAAATACAGTCAGTTAACCAATAACACACACTTCAAATGATGAAATGCTTCTACCATATTTTATTGAGGAAGACGAATTACAGGACTTTATGGTCCAGAGGTAGATTTATAGATAGCGGAGACAGATTAGAAGAATTCCTTTTTAAAGAAAACAAAATATATTCCAATCTAATCATTACCAGTGTGCTCAAATGCTGACGAGTAGGTAGAAGACCTCTATGAAGAGATGTAAAACTGGGAAATGACAGTAAAACCGTTTGTAAAATGGTAATGCAGAAATTTAACGCAGAAACAGTGTAAGACGTAAGGAATGATTCTTTGTTTGGAAGATTTCAGTAGGACAGCGGGTATAACTAGAATATTCAGAGTAGAAAATTATGTTTGCTCTTAACACAATCTTCCAGAAGAAAAAAAATAAAAAAATTGATTTGACAAGACCAAATTGAACTAGAAATGAACATGAATATATTTCATGAGAAAATGAAGATATTTAGCAGAATATGATGGCTAGAACCCTCTTCTGATCATAGAGTGTAGACATGGAAACCAGCTGTAATAGGGTTGTAATAAAGTATATTCAAGACATAAGGCTGTTGTATAAATCACTATAAATACGACTTCTTGTATTTATCATTTCTGACTCTAGCAGTCGGATGAATAGTAAAAGAAGAAGAAAATAAAATTACCATGGAATAAGCTTGGTAAATTAAACTAAATTTTCAAAACAGTCTTCTCTGTGTGTATTTATGGTCTCTGACACAGACTTTCAAAGCGAAAACCATAGCATATTTGGTAAAGTAAAGAGGAATACTAGAAATGTCTACTAGAAAAAAAAAGTTTTGAACTGATGGTATAATATTAAGTAGAGATATATACACTGCTGAAAAATAATCATAACATCAAAAAGTAAATAACGTAGAGTAATGAAATTTCGGGAATACGTATGTCTAGCTGATACATTTAACTGACTAACGTAGTAAGATCACAAGTTCATTTATATGCGAGACAAGCCGTTATAAATGTGAAATGCTGCTACATTAGCAATCAGCGTAACCACCAAAATATTGAATGCAAGCATGCAAACCTGCACGTCTTGTGCTGTACAGCTGCTGGACGTCAGTTCGTGAGCTGGAGTTCCATGCCTGTTACACTTGGTCAGTGAATAAAGGGGTGGTTAATGTTGGTTGTGGATGACATTGGAGTTGTCGTCCAATTATGTTCCATATGTGCTCTACTGGACGCATATCTGGATACCGTAAAGGCAAATGCAACATCTCGACACTCTGTAGAGCATGTTAGGCTACAATAGAGATATATGGCCGAGAGTTATCCTGTTGAAAAACATCCCCTGGAATGGCGTTCATGAATGGCAGGACAACAGGTTGAATCATCAGTTGTCAGGGTGTGTGGGATAACTACGGGAGTGCTCCTGCTGTCATATGAAATAGCACCCCAGACTATGGCACGTACAAAGATTGGTTGCAGGTTCCCAACTGGCCCCTTCTAACCAACACCTGGCTATCACTGGCGCCGAGGCAGAACCAGCTTTCATTGGAAAACACAACAGACCTTTACCTCGCCCTCCAATGGGCTCTCGCTTAAAACCACTAAAGTGGCTCATAGTGGTGGTTTTGGGTTAGTGGAATGCACGCTAAAGAGCCTCTGGCTCGAAACTGTCGACGAAGCAACAGACTTGTAACAGTTCTTTGCGTAATTGTAGTGCCAACTGCTGCTCAAATTGCCATACGACGCAAGTGACGGTCTTCCCTCTTGATAGTGACACGTGGCAGTCTGGGGCACAGTCTTCTTTCGACATTCTCGTGACCACCGTTGCCAGTAATCAAGCACAGCTGCTACATTCCTGCCAAGTCTTTCTGCAGTATTGCAGATGGAACGTCCAGCTTCTCGTAGCCGTAGGTGCACGACCTCGTTCAAACTCACTGAGGTGATGATAATGGCGTCTTAGTCGCCTTAAAGGAATTCTTGACGAACATCAACTCACGACGTCCAATCTTAATTGTAAGTAATTCTTACGACCGTTAAAACGTCTATTTAATGCAACCCTGATTTGCATCCTCACAGTGGTGCTACTAACGCCACTGCAATGGGACTGGCGCGAAATGTAAATAGACATCGTCTTTCAGCTGCAGAAAGACGGCTACAAAGCTTTCATTTATGTCCCACAACTCCTTCTTGGTGCTGTATTTTTTTCTCGAAAGTGTATTAGCGACAACTATTATTTTAATTTTTTAACTGCGGTCGATTACCGAATTTTTATTTTATTATGATTACCTGTTTCGATCCACTTCAGGCCATCTTCAGATGTATTGTAGGTCCAGAGCAACCCGTCACTTTCAAGTGCTGTACTCTTTAGTGACTTATGGACACTGAGCACAATACATTCAACTAAGGTCGTTGCTGTGCTAAACCAATAGATGTTCTAAAATGTAATCACTCAGGTATTAATTATAAAATAAGAATGTGACAATTGACTGCAATAAAAAATATTAAAACAGGAAATATAAAACGAACAGACTGGAGCGGAAGTCATACGACTGTAATGAGACTTAGTGTAAATTGGGACAGACTTGAGTGGAAGTCATATGAATGAAATGAGTCTGAAATGGAGGCAAGTAAGTCATGTACCAAGGTAAATCGATTGTAAATATCAATAATATAGGGATGAGGACTTAAGCCCACGTAGTACTCCCATGATCTTGAAAAGTGCAAGTGGTAGCGGAGGTTTCCAATAAGACAATCACACAGCGCGAAAAACCACGTCGTACTTACCTACGAGACCGTCATCAGCGTTTGACAGGACGTGCCTCCTTTCGATGACATCATCACGCAGCTTTCCTCCCCCACCTCCAAACTATCCCCTCTCCTTCCCACCAGTCAGTGAATCACGGCCAAGTGTTATATCCACCATTAATGTAAAGCAGCCAGTCACAGTGTAGAACTTTAGCAGCTATTACAATGACACGGTAAATCACAAAGTAGCCACCAGAACCATGATGACGAGTTGTAACCAAATGATTTTAACGCTGTGTCGCATAGCATCCACTACAGTGGACAATAGTTAACAGTCGCTTCTTCGGCGTTTTCATTCAGTCTGAGGCTGCAAATGCACGCAGTCCACAGTAGTGGTCACTGCCTGCTGGTATTGTGTCTGGACGCATCTGAAGTCTCGTGACTGACTGAATGCCACAGAAGTGACCTGCAAAAGCTGTCGACCGTAGTGAAAATCGTGTACCACAGAGCTACTTTTGTACCACGTTCAAAACTATGTAAAAATCCTGAATATGTGTCAGAGAACTATGTGCAGGTGTAACATACAGTATTTTCATGTCTTCAAAATTTTCCGAAACATTTTACCTTGTTTCTATTGGAAATTGTATGATTTATTCAAGAGCAGAAGCTTCACAATTTGAAGAAATCAATAACGCTGGTTGGAGAGCCCTACACATCGTGCTCCAATCATTTCCAGTTCTGGAAAGTTACATTGCTGGCTAAGGTAGTACTTGGCAAGCACGAAGATAATCAGTAGAAACTCTTGCTGTGTGTTCGGGCATTATCTTAATGAAATGTAAGTCCAAGATGGCTCGCCATGAAGAACAAAAAAGTGGGCTATAGAATATCATCGACGTACCACTGTGCTGTAAAGGTACTGAGAATGACTACCAAAGAGGTCCTCCAATGAAATGAAATGGAGCCCAAAAACCAACACTCCTGGCTGTCGGGACATATGGTGGGTGGCAGTCAGGTTGTAACCAACCGCTCTCTGGGGCGTCTCCAGACCCGTCTTCGCTGGTCATTGCAGCTCAGATCGAAGCGGGGCTCATCACTGAAGACAATTCTAGCCTAGTAAATGAGATTCCGGGCCGAATGTGCCCAAAAAACACTGCAAACTGGACCGTCGATATATAGAGGTCAATGGCCATTTTTAATATTTTTTGTGGGATCTGAAATTTAAAAACCTCTCTCACACCGGCCTGATTTAGCTTCACTGATCAGGACAGTAAAAAACATGCGTGTGTTAAGGGAATTTTCATTCACAAAGCAGGCTTATGACATTCACACAGTTCATTACCGTTCTATTCTGATTAAATTGAGCTTAACTTAAATTCCATAAGGCAGTGAAGCAATTTTGAAGTCTCGGTGCGACGAAAATTGTCAGTCGATCTCCTGAAAACATTTGTAATAATTATTAACTTTCGGTGATCACATGGGGAAGTCCGGAGATCTGCTGGTAAGACCGTGTTAGCCCATTTATTGAAAGTAATAAACTGGATATCTTGAGCGTACAAAACGGCAGGTTCGTCCAGTGTAAATCAGACGTTCCCCACTGATCCCGTGCAACACAGCGTGGTAAGCAGACACTGTCAATTATTTCATACAGAATCTCATCAAGATGGCGATTAGCTCAACAATACATACATATACATCTTCGTTCTTTCACGGCTAATCAGCAAGATCTGAATCATTCTTTTCATAAGAGAGAACATAGATAGCAGAGAAGCTATTCCATGGAGTAAATGCACGCTCCAAGGAATAGTAGGGCTTGAAACTACTTTGCATTGATAATCATCGCATATTAAAGTTTAGGAATCGGTAAGATAAGAAGAGATATTTCGAGATATGTACTGAGTTATATAGTTTATAAGATTTGTGAAAATATCGCGGAGAGACCGCTGCAAGAGACATTACACGTTGATGTAAGGGGCGTCTTGAGCCACCCCCTTTCTCTGACCTGTCTATGAGTGGTCTTCATGGCCACTGCAGCACGAGTTGCACGCCGGATCGATGACGGTGATGAATCTGGGTACTGAGTGCCTTTCTGATGACTGCTTGGTGTTCTCGTTCTGTTGTCTTTCTAGGTCAACCATTTTGTTCTTGATGCTGTGTTTGGTCATGGTTCACTCATCCTCGTCGAATTCGCCAACTGCTCCAACTGGCTTCTTTGAGCCCATCTACTCATCCTCTACTCATCCTCTCTCAAATACTGATTTATGCGTATACTGAAATGAAATGATCGCTTGGCATTGATGGACAGGAGTCCCCACCTGGGGATGTTGAGCCGCTGAGTCGCAAGTCTATTCACTTGATGTCATATTAGGTGTTTTGTGTGTCGATGATGATGAAATGATGATAAGGACAACACAACACCAGTCCTCAAGTGGAGGAATCTGGAACCTGGTTGGGAATCAAACCTGGGACCACTGTATGGCAGTCAGATGCGCTGACCACTCAGCTAAGAGGGTGAACTGCGTATACTGTTCACGCTACATTCGGAAGGCATAGTTAGTGTCAATCTGAGAAGACACAATGTAATTTGCAAATACTTTATGACCTAGTATGAACATGTCTCCTGTTCATTATGTTCACTATCCTTCCTGGCTGTGTGGTGAAATTGGACTGCAGTGTCACACATTCATCCATCGGCTGCCAAGTTTACAGTTTTGGATTTTTCGTTGATACCTTTGTAAATATCAGTGTGTGACCAATTTGCGTTACGCCTTCGTCGAGTGTCATTTCTTTTTATCCGAGAATGCACATGAGGTTCACAAATGCAATTCTTATGTTAAAATTATTTCTAAATCTTGTTAAAAATATTTCAGCAGATCATACATAAACACAGAAACACACACACACACACACACACACACACACACACACACACACACAAACAAATAAACACAAATACATTTTCACACACACAGCGATTATGATTATTGTTACAATAGTGTCTCCATGTCTAAAATATGTGTGGTGTAGTGGTCGCTCTCTAAATTGACCATCGTTGTCCCAGAGGTAATTGTAGTCAGTTAGCAAACTGACCATCTTTGTCCTAGGAATAATGGAAGCAACATTGTAAATTGACCATCATTGTCTCCTGGTGTGTTCGCGGTCACCTGTAAAGTAAGCACCAGTGACCAGAGGTAGTTGTGCTCACCTTGTAAACTGATCATCATTGCACCTGGAGTAATGGTGGTTACATTATAAATTGACTATTACTGCTGTAGGCGGTTATAGTTGTCATCTTGTAAACTGGCCCACATTTACCTCACTGTTGAAACTGACCATCGTTGGCCCATTCTGGAAACTGACCACCTGTGCCCCTCGAAGACAACATATGGGATAATCTGTTAGATATTTGCTATAAAGTATGGGGCAAGTTTTTGCTGCAACATTGGGGAAATTAGTTAACTTTTTGCTACATGGGACAATTTGTTACAGTTTTGCTGTGACATGCTATACATGGAGTATTTTTTATATATTTTTACTATCGTGTGGTGGGAAATGTATCAACAGCCTCTGGTCAAATGTTTGTACTGCAAGATGAAGTTGGTTGGTTAATGATTGATGGACTCTGAATGCAGGTTATTAAAAGTATAGAAAACCTTATTTGTATTGATCCACATGTTTATCACATCTGTTCAGTGTACTATTTCACTGAAGTTTCATGTAGTTTCCACTGTGCCACAGCATGATTGACCATTATAAGCAGAACATGGCAAACATTCTGATGTGCAAAAAGTTAATATCCTAGCATGGGTATGATTATAATGTTTGATCATTATTATGACTTTAACTGAACAATAAATAATTTTGACAAATTTACACAGGGGAATAACATTCTTTGGTTTTGCAGAATGATAAATTGATCTCCATACTCACTCATATGTGCATTTTAGGCAATAAGTGAGATGAGCAGTGGCGCTCATGTGTGTTTTGTAATTATGTAGAACCAATTTCAGGCATTTTGGTTTCTTTAAAGTTTGGCACAAAATTCGAACTACGATCATCAGCTAACTAACTGTATTATCAATAATCACGCCACTGTATGTTGGTATATAATATATTGACTTTAGATGCGGAAATATTTAATGTGAGTTTCCTTTGTTCATGTACAGTTTCATATGGGTGTCAAAATGTGATCAATAGCAAAGTGATTCTTAAACTGGCAGTTTTATAAGAAGATATCTATTCAAGATATGTGTGTTTTTTTAATCTAATAGAACAATTAAATTATGACAGTAGGACCATGTATGTTTTTTCCTTCAAAGTCTTAAATGTATTGAGAGACAATACACTTTCATTTTGGGGAACATATCTGACTTTCATTCTTGATTAATGAGCTCTTATTATACTTGCATATTATGATAAACAATCTGTCGTTTTCATACTCGTTGGTGATGTATTTTGATGACTATTTTATTTTGGTTCAAAGACTGTTTTTCTTCGAGATTTCAAACTTCCAATTGTGGTTTGTTTCATCATCGTCCTTGCCCATTTTACAAGTTTTATGAGCATTATGAACTTATTGTACTTGCAGATTATGAAATTATGTAGTTGAAGTGATGCAACACAGTAAAGATCTAGTCAAAAAATGTTCTTGCCTACTTAAAATGTGTATTAGTGAATTCTTTTGTATTTTGTTACACATGATTTTACATCTCTTGTTCTGGAGAATTATGTTTGAATTTTTGGTGTTACTTAGTAGCTGATTTTTTAAATACAGTCTGTAGAAAAGGTTTTAGTGAGCTTTGGACCAATAGCTCAAATCGATAAATGATGCAAACCTTCCTCAAAAGTGTTTTAGTCGATAATGTTGAGTACACCAAGGTCGAATGTAATGAAAGTAAAATTAACCAGTAATTTCTTACATTGTTTGAGTGTTGAACATGTTGCTTTATATCCTTCTCTCCCAAAACATTGCATAATGTGATGATGCATTACAGAAAAACCTGTAAAAACAGCAGGAACGCATATTGTGATCTTTGAACCACAAGTAACATAGCCTCATCTCTAAATGTGAACATTTGTAATGCATGACATAAATATTGTGTGCGCATGTGTGTGTTTCTGTGTGTGTGCTTTCTGGTGTGGAAAGATCATTGTTATAGGCATTGTGTCTATGATGAAGTTTACATATTTTTGCAGACACTGTGGACAATGAGTTAACGTTTTGACACATGACAAGTGTCATAGAACAATTTAGATGTAGAAAATATTTATTTGAGCGTCTGTTTTGCCTTATAAGAAAAGTAGGCCAGAAAATTCATGATCAATGGAACACATATTCGTGATCTGCATGGAACACATGCAATCAAATCTAAATTAAATGTCAGCTATCTGTTTAAGATGTTACTTTTTAGCCACATGTGTTTTGTAACTATTTAGATGTGGAAAGTGCATCGAAGCACGTAATTTAAAACTCATAGTCATGTCAATTTTGATGGATATGTGCCTTTGTGTGGAAATATTATTGACACATTTGACACAAACATTTTATTTTTAGTTTTTGTATTGCTGATGTATTTTTGTAGACATTTTAGATGTTTAATTAACTCTGTGGCATTAGACAAACGCCATGGAGCAATTTACATTAATGTGTAAAACATTTATTTTTTGGCCCGTTGTGCCTAATATCAAGTATGGCACTGGGATTGAAATACAGACATTCAGACGTATTACTTCAGCCTTAGAAAATAATGCACGTTACACTCTGTTAGTCTTAAACATAGTACAAATGTCAAAGCATTCAGACATGTTTGATCATGAGCAAAATCGTTCTTCTGGAGACAACTTTGTACCTTGCTTCATTCTAATGACTTCTACAGTACTATGGTGTGATTGACAGTTCTATTGTAATGCTAGGTTACATGTTGGACTCTGATTGAAGGTGTGAGGTCGAACTATAGGAGGTCATGGGGATAGGAAGTGACATGATGAAGTCTTTGAAAAGAGGTGTGGCTTGTCACATGATAAATATGTCTCTTCAAGCAGGACATTGTGAGTTGTGATGACATCTGATTTCCCATGGCATGCTGGCAACACACAGCTTGCGACTGCACTTTTCAATTTTATTTGAGATTACTATACTACTAATCGTCCAAGGAACTTTCTTGATGATTTTCAGGAGCTAAGGAAAAACTGAGGTGATGACACATCTGATTAGATGAAACAAACACTTAATATTACAAAACTCTTTCCATTTATTTTGTTTATCATTACTGAAATTAAAATCAGCTTGAGTACATCCCATTTCAGAGTTTCTAATTACTCCATCAACTTCATAACTCTGACTTTTTATGTTCCTTTCTTTAAATAAGACCTTCTTGACCAACCTATACCTCTAAAACCAAATAAGAAAGTTGTAGCAGATGTAATCAACATGAAAATATTTTGAGGTATGTATTCTGTGGCTAAGTACATTGAATAGTTTTTTTTTACTTCTGTCTTATACCACTGTTTATTCCTGATTGACTCACATGCAGAGATAGTTGCTATCCATAAGGAATTAGATATAACTCACTACATCCACTCCAAAAACAAAAAAATTATGATGTGTGGAACGAATGTGTTTCACTGATATTGTGGGAGACAGAGGTCAAAAAGAAAATATCTTGGGCTGGCATGGAAGTATTGTTATTATTAGATAAGAAACACATATGTTTTTCGACTTAGCCTTCTTTTTGATTCAAGCACTTTGTCCATATTAGTCCAGTGAAAAGATTTCTTCCTAAATATTCCAGTTGGAAGCCGTGTGAACATCTTCAGTGTACTCAAAGTGTTTAGACCTGAGTATAGCTGGAAACCCAATGGTCCCAAATCTGGTTAGCGTGGAGTATACCCCAATAATTCATATTTCAAATACCTCATTTTTCGAATTAGAAAGAACTTTTGAAGAGAGATATATTTCTCCATGATAGTTTATTTTTCCTTTTCTTTACATTTTATAAATCTTCTAGTGTAAGTGGTCTTCAAGACTTGCATGTGATTTCTCAGTTTTTATTGTGTCCATGGTTAGATAATTAATAACATAACTACATTTTGTGTCCCAAGCAACAATTAGCATAACGTTTCTTCCAAATAAAATCGACCTCACTGACAATCATTCTCCTGTGGTAGTGTCCACCTATATTTGGGCTACCAGTACCCACCATCATTGCGGTAATGGCACTCAATATGTCAACTGACCATCATTGTGCCAATAATTTGCCCTAAGCAATCTCAACATTTGGGGTAGTTTGTTATAATTTTACGTAACAGTGGTGATACATGGCGCACTTTGCTTCACTTTTGCTGTAACACGTCGATGAATGTGGTAGTTAGTTGAATTTTTACTGTAAAACGGCAGTATGTTGGGCAGTGCTGTAAGAGGTCATTTGTTAAGATTTTGGTGTACAATTGTGATGTACAGGTAGTGGAGTTTCTTGTAGTCCAGACTGTGTGATAGCGTTACCAGAAGATGACGAACATTTTGTACTGCAAGATACTGTAGCTTGGAGTCGGTATAATGTCGTGGTGATTTTGAAAATTAGATGCAGATGATAGTTGAATGCAAAGCGATGTTCAGCTCTCACTTCTGTGTAAATGTTTTAATAACTTGTCACTTGGTTTACACATGTGGTAGGGAGAGTGACTTCCAAGCAAACTTGTGCGTTTTGATCAATAAAACAAGCAGTTTTTGATTACTATAAAATATGGGCACTAACTGAACTATATTCATCAAAATTGCAGCTTAACTTGTAAGTTAGTTCATTAGTGCCAAAATGTGAGCCACATGTTTCTTTCTTTAGAACAATGCTTTAGAACAATTCTTTATAGAACCATTAAGTGATGGCAGCATTACACTGTGTGTTCCGTATTCAAAATATTTATATATTTCGATCATTAATGAAGAAAATTTTATTTTGGTGCCAAGTTTGAAATTTTCGTTCACAGAGTGTGAATTTATCCATTACGATAGGTGACCTGTATGTGTTTTGTGTTCAGAATCCTAATTATTTTAGTAAGTAATATGTACTGATATGCAAACCTACACTGTAAATGCATAGGCTAAAAATGCGATCCTTTTATGAATTCTCCAGGGAGAGACTGGGTGGCTGAAAGAAGCATTATTACAGTGAAGCAGAGATGGTGGTTAATAATTTAGTTTAATTATTAATTATTATAAGAACACTTTACAGTAAAGGTACTGTATTGTACCCCCCGCCATATTTTCGAATAGGCTTCAGATGTTACAGTCTCAAATATGACTGCCTTACGAAGACATGGTATGATTTAATCCATCCTGTATTCGTAGACTGATAATGTGCACATAAGCTGCACTGACTGGTCAGAGCACTTGTGAATCAGAAGTAAGTATAACTGATAGTATAAAACAGAGACTGCAGAAATGCATTACTAACGATGGGGACAAGTCACTTACCCTTTATCTGCATCACCAACTATTGTACAAGTGCTCTCACTGTGTATGTTATGAATGCTGTTGTTCTTATGAGCACATATCTTGGTGTGTCTACTGGAACATGCAGAAATGCTTCTGACTAACGTTAGGGAAAATTTTATGGGACTGTCATTGTAAGCACAGCATGATTGAGTCTCTGTTGGTAGACTGTATTGTTGCGGTTAAGACGATTGAAACCACAGTGTCAAGAATGTCGCAATTGAAATAAATATGGACAACAAACTGCAAAGACGCATTACAAATGTGCTGCTGGCTTGTGGTTACAATGTTGACGTTAGTAATATGTCAGCTGGTGGATGGAGCCACCACCAGACATGTTGGACACTTACCATGCTGCCTCCTAAATCTGATTTTAAGTTTAATGATAAGAAGGATTCGTGTACATTCCTATCTTCTTAAATGGTAACAGCGTTCAAATGGCTCTAAGCACTATGGGACTTAACATCTGAGGTCATCAGTCAAATGGTTCAAATGGCTCTGAGCAGAAGAGCGTGCAGAATGGCCTGTAGGAGGCAGCATAGTGCAGATACACACATACCGTAGCAGTATCAGTATAAGGATGGCCGCCACACTTGCGACTTACATTAGGGAAGAACAGCATTCTGTTATTCGGTTTTTGCTTAGTGAAGGTGTGAAACCTATTGAAATTTATCGACGAATGAAGGTTCAGTACGGTAATGCATGTTTCTCACAGCAGCAAGTCTACGAATGGAGTAGGAAGTTCGCAAATGGTGTGACTTCGGTGGAAGATGCTTCTCGTCCAGGTCAGGCACAACGAGTTGTGACTCCACAGAACATTGCAGCAGTTGAAGCGGTAGTGAAGGAAAACCGCTGAGTGACACTGAATGACATTGCAGCATGTTTATAGATTAGTCATGGGTCAGCACATCACATTGTGCATGATGTGCTCTAGTTTCACAAAGCGTCTGCAAGATGGTGCCACGGCAGCTGACTCCTGAAATGAGAGAACGTCGTGTTGATGCTTGTGAAGAACTTCTTCGGCGCTTTGAACGAGAAGATGATGGCTTCCTTGCAAGAATCGTTACTGGGGACGAAACCTGGGTTCACTTCCACCAACCGGAGACGAAGAGAGCGAGCAAGGAATGGCGCCATTCCTCATCACAAAAGCCAAAGAAGTTTCGAACGGAACCATCAGCAGGGAAGTTTATGCTAACTCTCTTTGGGGACGAAAAAGGCTTTTTGGAGCATTATATGCCTAGATGGTCCACTGTCACCATAGCATCATACACAGATCTCCTAATGAAATCAAAGCGATGTGGATTGCTGTCAGCAGGTGTCCTTTTGCAACATGACAATGCAAAGCCCCACATTGCCCGTACAACAGTTGCAACAATCACAGACCTGCATTTTGAGTGTTTTCCTCATTCACCATGCTCACCAGACATTGCCCCAAGTGATTTCCATATGTTTGGAGCACTCAAAGATGCAATGGGAAGACAGAAGTTCCGTTCTGATGAAGTACGCCACGCGATGCATGAGTGGTTGCGCGGACTACCAAAAGAACTTTTTTCTAAAGGAATTTATGCACTTTGTAAGCGCTGGAGAACTTGCATTGAGCGTGGGGGAGATTACGTTGAAAAGTGATACAGCGTTGTACCACTTCTGCACAATAAATAATATTTAAAAGAATATTTAAGGTTTTCATTTGACTCAACCTCGTATATGTTTGTGACGCCACAGACGCAGAGCAGTTAATTTAAATCTGTTGCAGGTTTATTCGATGACTCAAACTGAGTAAAAAAAGAAAACCTTATTTTATCCTTCAGGTACTAGCACGAAAAGACGTGAACTGGTGTTATGGGGGTACGTGACAACCAGATTAATACCAGTAAAATAATATGGTACGTGAGTGTCAGCATTGCTCCGTCGAATAATTTTTCATTTACACGCTCCAGTCACATTAATGTCACAATCGCCTACGATCGTCATTAATGTGCCGTAGCCACTCACAAGCGGCAGGTGACAGTACAAGCAGTGGAGGTTACATAAAACGCGTCGGGACTACGCGGCGGAAACACTGCATTCGTTGTTGTAATGGGAAGAGGAGCGATTTATCTGACGTCCAAAAGGGCACTGTCATTGGGTTTCGTGCCAGTGCAGGAAGCATTTCCGAAACGGCTGAGCTTGTAAACTGTTCGTGTGCGACCGCGGTTACGGTATAACGTTTATGGCAAAACAGCGCTATCCAAAATCGGTGCCCAGGTAACTGTGGTGCACTACGAGCCATAAATGACAGGAGTGAACGACGGCTGCACAGATTTGTATTGGCGAATAGACCGTCAACAGCTCAGTAACTGTTTACCCAGATGAACCAGCGGGCTACCGATGGTGTCTCTCCAACGAGCGTTCAGCGAACATTGCTGCCTATGGGCCACGGCAGCAGGCGCCTGGTTCGTGCAGTCAGCCTGACTGCTGTTCATCAGCGATGAATGCTGGAATTTGAACGGCAGTACCGTAACTGGCCGCCCATTGAGAAGCGAGAGGTGGTATTTTCAGATGAATGACAGTTTGGGCGACATCGGACCGGTGGCCATTAGCGTGTACGGCGTGAAGTCCGAAACCAAACAGCCTGCAGCAATCGTTGGAAGTGTCCAACCGGAAGGGGAGGGAGGCTTATGGTCCAGGGAATATTTTCGTGTTTTTCCCTGTGTGATCTCGTAGTTCTGGAAGGAAGAATGTATAAAAACAGATATGCATCTCTCCTTGGGGACTATGTTCATCCCTACATGTAGCTGGTTTTTCCTCAGCACGAGTGCCGGCCGTTGTGGTCGAGCGATTCTAGGCGATTCAGTCTGGAATTGCGCGACCGCTACGGTCGCAGGTTCGAATCCTGCCTTGGGCATGGATGTGTGTGATGTCCTTAGGTTACTTAGGTTTAAGTAGTTCTAAGTTTTTGGGGACTGATGAGCTCTGATGTTGAGTCCCACAGTGCTCAGAGCCATTTGAACCATTTGAGCCTCTGCACGATAACATCAACCAGCAGGAGAATGCAGAGTGTCACATAGGTCGCAGTGTATGACCATGTTTCGAAGAGCACCTGCACCAGTTTACCGCACTCTCTTGGCCATCAAATTCCAGATGAGATTATTTAGGTCATTAAAATTTTGTATTAGTGGGAATCCACAGCCTTCATATCCTTAATAAACGCCGGCCGGAGTGGCCGAGCGGTTCTAGGCGCTACAGTCCGGAACCGCTCACCGCTACGTTCGCAGGTTCGGATCCTGCCTCGGGCATGGATGTGTGTGATGTCCTTAGGTTAGCTAGGTTTAAGTAGTTCTAAGTTCTAGGGGACTGATGACCTCAGATGTTAAGTCCCATAGTGCTTAGAGCCATTTGAACACTGTTACCATTTAAAAAGATAGGAATGTATACGAATCCTTCTTATCATTAAACTTAAAATCGGATTTAGGAGGCAGCATGGTATTTGTCCAACATGTCTGGTGGTGGCACCATCCACCAGCTGACATTCTAACCACAAGCCAGCAGCACATTTGTAATGCGTCTTTGCAGTTTGTTGTCCATATTTATTTAAATTCCGACATTCATGATACTGTGGTTTCAATCGTCTTAACAGCAACAATACAGTCTACCAATATCTGACTGTCAATCATGCTGTGCTTACAGTGACAGTCCCATAAAATTTTTCCAAACGCTAGTCAGAAGCATTTGTGTATGTTCCAGTAGACACGCCAAGATATGTGCTCATAAGAGCAACAGCATTCATAACATACACAGTGAGAGCATTTGAAAAACAGTTGGTGATGCAGATAAAGGGTAAGTAGCTTGTCACCATCGTTAGTAATGCATTTCTGCAGTCTCTGTTTCCATACTATCAGTTATACTTACTTCTGATTCACAAGTGCTCTGACCAGTCAGTGCAGCTTATGTGCACATTATCAGTCTACGAATACAGGATGGATTGAATCATACCATGTCTTCATAAGGCAGTCATATTTGAGACTGTAGCATCTGAATCCTATTCGAAAACATGTCTGCAGGTACAATGCAGTACCTTTACTCTAAAATGTTCTTATAATAATAAATAATTAAATTAAATTTTTAACCACCATTTCTGCTTCATTGTAATAATGCTTCTTAGGTTAGTTAGGTTTAAGTAGTTCTAAGTTCTAGGGGACTGATGACCTCAGAAGTTAGGTCCCATACAGCTCAGAGCCATTTGATCCTTAATAAACGTAAACATGGTTGTAGTAGACTGAATGCGATGTTCATTGAATCATGCGATAATCTTGTTTCGACTAAGTGTCAATGTCAAGCACATTTGCAGCATATGTGTTTCATGTCGTTTTGAAATCCATTACAAGTAAGAAGTAGCCATATTTCGTCATCCATTCGTAAAATGACGGAATATGGCTAATTTTTCCATGTAATGAACAGTCATTTGAAAATCACATGAAATACAGGTGTCACAAATGTGCTAAACAATGACGCTTAGTCCAAATTAGCTCATTTACACCATTAAATAAACATGGTATTACAGCCTACTATGGACCATGTTTGCCGGCCGAAGTGGCCGTGCGGTTAAAGGCGCTGCAGTCTGGAACCGCAAGACCGCTACGGTCGCAGGTTCGAATCCTGCCTCGGGCATGGATGTTTGTGATGTCCTTAGGTTAGTTAGGTTTAACTAGTTCTAAGTTCTAGGGGACTAATGACCTCAGAAGTTGAGTCCCATAGTGCTCAGAGCCATTTGAACCATTTATGGACCATGTTTACATTTATTTCGTTCGTGCTGTTCGTGCCGTGGATCCTCTCACAAGAAACATAGCGAAATTGCCCACGGTACTGTAGTCAGCATGGTTGCACCCACCTGTCGGTTCTTTTCAGAACCTCATTACGTCTCTTCCTGAAACGCTTGCAGCGTTCTGTGCTACAGAAGCTGGTTGGTTTAGAAGGAAAAATTTTACAAAAATATGTTCCCCTTTTCAAAACCGACTTGGTCGACTTGGCTTCATTTTATGAACATAAATAACTAATTATGAAATATTCTCTGTTGTAGCAAATAAAATGATCATTCAGTAGTTACCATGCGAAATAACAACAACTATCTTCAACTATATAGAGGAATACAGCGAACCAACCACATCCGTGTATTCCAGTGGTGACGAGTTGGTGCACATTGCTACATTGACATGCTGATATTTTCATAGTGATCACCAACAGTTGACAGCGCTTGCCCATAATGAAAAGGCTGAATGTTCACAAATGTGTTCCTCTGGTTTCCATTGGGGGAAAGAACTTCTGTTTCAGGTAAGACACGTTAAACTTTAATGTACACAGTTGCACCCAGTGGGTCTGAAAGGGTTAAAGTGACACTACAATGTAAAATCCCTAGCCACTACTGTAACTGGAAAAATATGTTGCAGATGAACCAGGAAGAAACGCATTCTAATTTGCTATTATTTTATAAACTCTTCCTAACTTGTACTAATAAATTTCAGTAGCTCTTATTTCTGCAGATTTAGCGACTTATTTTCTCCATCTTCTTTTGCTACACATAGAATTTGATTTTTCAGTTGATTACGTATTCCGGCAAAGGGAACTGTCGGAAAAAGATTACAGTATTACAGCAGCTAGGGAAAGAAACCCTCCTAGACTGAGCGCCATTTACCTGGGTACGGCACACAGCTTTCACTTATGTTTGTTCCACCACAGCAGCCATACGTCTCATCGGTGCCGAACACATCTTCAGACTGAGATTTTCTTTTACAGTGATTTATACCATCCTCGCGAACTGGAATGTTAAGGGAAGATCTCTCTTACCTGTGAGAAAGAACGTACCATCACCGCTCCTTACGGCGGTCGCTAAAGCATGCCTAGAGGTCACGATTACAGCGACACGGGTGCGCCTTTCAGTTAAAAATATGTAAAAGGAACATGCATATATGCTTCAGTGCAGCAGCAAGTTGGAAAGGTTGTAATACAGGTTGAACTTGGTGTTCAAACTAATCTTCAGATTGATGATACCTTCACCCTTAAGATGTACAGCAGAATTAGGAACTGTGGACTGCTCCCAACAAGAAGCAGTATTAGCTAGTTGTTCAGAAAAGTGGGGTTCACCGAGCTCGTATCTATCAAACGAGTGCTGAGCTCCTTGAAGTTCTCGCCATCTACACTCTCACTCAAAAATTAAGGATAACTGCCGAATGTGGTGCCACACAACTTGGCACTAAACAAAACTGACGCTAATAGCATCGGCACATAGGGAGCACACACAACACACATCTGTAAGCCCACGGTATTGGTGATAAATTGAGAAAACTGTCCCCAAACACATGTGTTACAAAACGCCACTGTTTCCCGCGCATGTACCCCGACATCAATGTGGGATATTATCACCATGCACACGTGCACAGGGCGCACAATGGGTTGGCATACTCTGGATCAGGTGGTCGAGCAGCTGCTGGAGTATAGCCTCCCATTCTTGCACCAGTGGCTGTCGGAACTCCTGAAGTGTCCTAGGGGTTTGAAGAAGTGCAGCGATACGTCGACTGAGAGCATCCCAGACGTGCTCGATGGGGTTTAGGTCTGGAGAACAGACATGCCACTCAATTCGCCTGATATCTTCTGTTTCAAGGTACTCCTTCACGATGGCAGCTCGGTAGGGTCGTGCGTTATCATCCATCAGGAGGAAAGTGGAACCTACTGCACCCCTCAAAAGGCGGACATACTGGTGCAAAATGACGTCCCAATACACCTGACCTGTCACAATTCCTCTGTCAAAGACATGCAGGGGTGTACGTGCACCATTCATAATCCCACCCCAAACCATCAAAACACGACCTCCATACAGGTCACTTTCAAGGACATAAAGGGGTCGGTATCTGGTTCCTGGTTGACGCCAGATGAAAACCCGGCGAGAATCACTATTCAGACTGTACCCGGACTCTTCCGTGAACAAAACCAAGAGACCACTGTTCCACTGACCATGTACTTTGTTCTGGACACCAGGTTTTACGGGCGGTCCTGTGACCAGGGGTCAGTGGAATGCACCTTGCTGGTTTCCGGGGCGAATAAACCATGTCTGTTCAGTCGCCTGTAGACTGTGTGTCTGGAGATAACTGTTCCAGTGGCTTCGGTAAGGTCCCGAACATGGCTACCTGCAGTAGTCCGTGGCCGTTTGCGGGCACTGATGGTGAGATGTCGGTCTTCTTGTTGTGTTGTACACTGTGGACGTCCAGTACTGTAGCGCCTGGACACGTATTTTGTCTGCTGGAATGGTTGCCACAATCTTGTTTATCACACTTCGTGGCACACGGAGGCCCGTGGTACGACCTGCTTTGACCAGCATCAAAAAAATGTTCAAATGTGTGTGAAATCTTATGGGACTTAACTGCTAAGGTCATCAGTCCCTAAGCTTACACACTACTTAACCTAAATTATCCTAAGGACAAACACACACACCCATGCCCGAGGGAGGACTCGAACCTCCGCCGGGACTAGCCGCACAGTCCATGACTGCAGCGCCTTTGACCGCTCTGACCAGCATCCAGTGGCCCTAGAATTCTACCCCTCATCACGTCATCAGTATGTGAAACGATGTTGCGTCTGCCATGCAGCTCCGAGCACACCTCGCGCTGATTACTGATAGTCTGCTTCTGCCAAGGATGCAACAACTTGTAGCGTCATTTAAATTCGTTCACTGTGGTGATAACTATCGACTCGAATACTGTATCGTAGACTCATAGTACACACTGTCCGAATCACTATATCCAGGACGCCTGCACACACCGACTATTGGAAGCACTCTGAGGAATCATAAACTGGTTACTTACTTGTCTCACGTATTCCTGTATTCCCACCGCAGTTTATTCCACGATATGTCGCCAAGAGACATTTTCCTTTTCCTTGCGCTTGGAAATCAGTTACAGATATATTTGATTCATGTATGTAACTTTCTGGAATATTTTCTCTTATGGTTTAACCTCGAAAGCGTCTGCTGGTTCCCACACGCTAGCGTGAGCTACTGGCATAATTTGTTGGTTTTTGTCTGTGTTTATGAGTGTGGGCGTTTGTTCCGTTCATTACCACTCACCTTACATATTCTTAATTATTACCGTGTATATCCACTTGGTGTAACTAATCCTGATAGAAATTCCCCACGTCATAAAATTTGTAGAGAGGACAGTGCTGCAGTTTTTTTTTTTTTAAATCTTTGTTTTATAAAAGCTAAATACCAGCTAGTCTATGTCTTCCGTTACATACTGTGGCACTAGATTTTCTGAGAATATGTATTGGTTATCACGATAAAACAGAGTAGAAGCAACTCGTTACGCATGTGATAGTCGTAATATCTTTTTCATTGACTGACTGTAAATTAACTCGACATCACTATGAGAACTGTCGTCAAAGTCCACCCGCAAATTACTTCTACAATAAATCAGTGAATAGAAGATTCATCATCGCAAGTAGAATTGTGACATAGGAGACTGGACATTGAAATATAACATACGCAGGATGAATAACGAACTCTGAGTATAGGATACAGAAATATATTTCAAAATTTAAAAAGCCTTGAGGTATATGCGGGAATACGCTTATGCACGAGTTTTGAGTTAAAACGTAAGATGGTTTAATGTGCGGCATGGGAACATTTTATACACATACGTGAAGAACTCTTATTATTTCTTGGAAAAGGATGGTGTGTTACACTAACGATAAAATGAAATAAATAACACACGCATGGCCCTCGTTGCCAGACTCTAAAAAGCGGTGTGCAATTATTTATTCGAATTACAGAACCTTTAAGTGTTTGTTCCTTGTTTTTCACTTATTTTATAGCAAGAAGAGTAATCATACATGATTTATCTCCCTTTCGCTCAGCATTTGAGAACGTCCATTTGTCTGTAACTGTTTGTTGGTTAATACTGTTGGCAGTATTCCATTTCCACATCAGAGCGCAGTGTTTATTTGTAGGAGGAACCTGTTCCATTGACAGCAGTTTTGTACACACCTCTGAAACCTCAGATGACCATTCATTCTTCTAGTAGCTTGCCAGTTATTCGATAATCTCTAGTTCATAGTATATGACTACATACCTTGCATTACACGTGCCTAAAGAGATTCAGTGTGGAACAATTTTTATCACACATTACCACAACCATAGCAAATCATATTTATGATTTATTTTTACTCGGCATTTGAAACGACGGATTTTATTATTATTGTTGATCTTACAATACTTGCTTTTTATATCAACATTGTAGCTCTATTCATTTATCCTTTATATATATGTGTGTTTACAATAAAAAACCACAGATAGTATAATGAAATTTAAGTATATTAATATTGTAACTGTGTACAGCGTCAGCGTTATGACTATACTTACAACTATCATCACCACTGCCACTGAGAAGGAGACACAACATTTCTTACTTTCATTAGAAACGAATTGTTGATTGGTGCTAACTCAGATGTCTAATCTTTTTGACACTAGACCGTTGTAAATAAGATCCTGAGGATTCAAACCATACCATGTAAATAACAATGACGGTTTCACTTTCCACATCTATTTTGTTGCAAAAGTTTCTGCTATATGTAGTGCCTTACACATTAAACGCACGAATTACGAATCCAGTGTGTCAACAAGCATATTCGGTGAATATTTTGTAAAGTGTGACATCTACGCTGTCCAGCATCATATCACTTTAACAGTTATATTTCTGTGAACATAATACATACACCAATTCATATCATAGAACGTTGCAAAAACGGTAGTGTGCATTTTGAAATTTCAGCAGTGTTAATCCTTTTTCATGTTTATATCTTCACTGTGTATTTAACAGCATGTTGAATATTGTGTATGAAGCGTTCAGCACCTGTAAGAAGATAAGTCTAAATTAATCATAGCAGTAATTACATCCTTCAGCTTAAATATATCTTACAATTATTAGCTTGATATCAATTTGAAAATTGGCAACTCCTTTTCTCATCCACCTGTCGGGATACATGCATTGCATTCCGTTGTGCAGTGATTTACATTTCCCAGTGCCAGATACACTTTCATTTTCCTTCCAAGAAAAATAAGGAAACACTTTAAGATATAGAATCTACAAACATTTTTTTAAAATATAACAACTGAATCAGTTAGTTTGAAAAGGGCACGAGCCTCATTTTTAGCCACATTGAGTTATGCTTGGATTCCGAATCTATAGAGAAAGATAAGTCGTTGTGTGTGAAAACGGCATCAGTCCAATGCCTAACATAGGCATGGGAAGACAATGGGTTTGTTGAATGTTTTGAAAAGGGCATTAGTCCTGGACTCATGTCCCGTTCGAAACAGCTATGCTGCTATCTGGTGACCATTTTAGTGAACTCTTCAAGCATCTGGTTGGGTGTAGTTTTATAGTTGATTTGCATGCAAAAATGGACAGTGATAGTAACGAATGGCCAACGGAACCCTGATGAATATAAACAGAATAAGATTAAAAGGTGTGAGGTAAAATGAACACGTCAGCTTTTCCGGGAAAGTCATTGCAGCCAGATCTACAGGACCCGACTGCAGATAAATTTCTAACATAACTTTTGTGTAGGTTACGTCTTACGAAAAATATAATCTAAAACAAAATAAGCTTTCAACATAATGGCCAGCAGAACAATAAAAATCACATTTGTATGTAGCAAACGTTCACTTCAACTTCGCTAGTTAAAACCTATAAAATAAATGTATCAAAATTTTAATGTAGGCTTATTCTGTTTACTGGGATCAATCAATGAATTTTACGGTAATTATTAATCTTCATCCCCACAGCATAAATAGAGTCTCACCTGCAATTAAGCTCAAATAAATTAAAAATTTACAGTATCGAATTTATATTTCCACGCATTTATGCAGGTAACACAGTTTGCCTAAATACCCATTACAAAACACTAAAGCCAAAACTAGAAGCTTTTGTTTGATTTCGGATGCAGTATGAAGTGTCTTTCAAAATTCAGTGACCTAGACAAAATAACAGTTTTCAAAAACTTCCATGAATTTGAAACTAAAACGGAGCACGATATTTTCCTACAAGGCAAACTGACTTTATCTGATGTTCATCGCTGTAGTCCACGGAAGGATACTCCAAAGGTCAGACTCCACAATGTCTTGTACATCATTGCTCTTGCAGGTAACAGACATGCTATTTGCAAAAATGCATTCCTAAGGTTATATGGAGTATCCGAAAAGAGAGTGAGAAGACATCTTGACTTGCTGGTTGCAGGGGAATCTCTAAAAGGAAATCCAGGAGAATCAGAAAACTTTAGAAACAAAGCTGTAGCAGGAGCAGTTTGTGAAAAAATAAATGAGCATATTTCCTCGTTCCCAGGAAAGGAAACACATTATGCAAATCGAAATATCAAGTACTTGAATGCAGAGCTAACAGTAAAAATCATGCATGCACTCTTATGCATAAAGTATCTAGACATTCATTATTCATTTTATTTGAAGTATTACAAGGAGAACTTCGGCTCTGCATTTCGAAGGTCACAAAAAGATGTGTGTGCTACTTGTGAGGAGCTTGGTCAAAAAGTTAAAAGTAATTTTCTAAGTGATAACGCTAAGCACGTTGCAGTCGCAGAGCTGTTGGTGTGAGAGCTCAGATCACAAAAGTTCTACTTAAAACGAAGGAAGTAACCGCAAATTGTGTTGAACGAGATGACATCGCTTGTATTTGTTTTGATTACATGCAGTATTTGCCCTTGTCGCACATTCCAGTGCAAGAGGTATTTTACATGAGACAACTATGGGTGCACTTGTTTTGCATCCATGGTATGAAAGAGGGAACCTCAGTACATCATTTATATCATGAGGGCTTGGGCAGAAAAGGACCCAATGAGGTGTGCTCACTTCTTAATCATTACATATGAAATAACATACCTGACAGCACCAAGGAGCTTCATTTATTTTCAGATTCCTGTGGTGGTCAAAACCGAAACCACACAGTCACCCACTTTATCCTGAGTCTGGTTGCATCAGGTAGATTTGACAAAATTGTACAATATTATCCTACATGGGGGTACTCTTTCCTCGCCTGTGACCATGACTTTGGGATAATTGAAAGATACATAAAGCCGAGTGATCGTGTGTTCTCACCTACAGAGTGTTCAATGAAAGTAGCTGAAATGAAAATGTAAATTTACTAGCGTACTGCATGAAAATCATAAAGGTTGGTGGTTAAAATTTTTCAAAAAGACAACCAAGTCGACTGAATCTTTGAGAAATAGGGTGCCAAAAATTGATTTTATTATATCAAAATGTTTCGTGTTGCACTGTGCAAAATATAATCCTGGTGTGTTAAAACATTATGAACATATTGATGGGTTAAAAGTACAACACTTTACTCTGGTTAAGGCAGCAAACATTTCCTTACCAACATTGGAGGCTTACAATAACAAGTGCCCAATCAACCATAAGAAATTTGAAGATATTAAAGAGTTGGTAAAGTACATTCCACAGGAGCATCTCCTCTTTTATGAAGAAATATGTGAATGGCTGACACAAGACGAAGAACTCAATGATAACTGAATATAAAATATGACCTTAAAATGCACGTATTTTGATATTTGAAATTGATAATCCAAATAAGTAGTGATTTTTGATACAATGTTCACATATTCAAATTCAACATTAAAGAAAAACACATTTGCTTAGAAAGTGCTATTATTCAAATTTCCTTTTTTTTAAGGGACATGAGTCCAGTTACTTTAGACTTTTTTTGCGAAAACAAAAAAAATAATCACTTGTAATTTAGGTACACAATAGATGTTAAATATATAGATTGATGAAAAATTCTTAAAAAATATAAATAAATACTTTTTAAAAAGCAGTTTTAATAGATTTCCCGAAATTTGCTTCTTTTGGACTTGTGCCCTTTTCAAAACCGCTGATTCAATTTAGAATTTGATGTTCAGATTTTTCACCTTGAGATGACTTCTGTCTGTCAGTATCAATAGTTCTGCAATATAGTGAATACTGCAAATGCTGGAAACTTTTACAAGTGGAGACTGAAAGAGCAATGCAGTTTTTATTTGAAAACTGAAGAGGAATACAAGTTGTCACTAAGGAAAAAAAGTGGACAAGCGTGAAAAGGACTCGCGTTCTGAGGGTTCCATACAAACTTAATTACGTACATATAGACGATAATAATAATAATAATAATAACAATAATAATAATAATCCCGTGTGGCGCAGTAGCCTGGTACAGGTCTTTCTGTTGATCGCCATTTCGGTGACTTGCGTGTCCCTAACCTACATGAATTATCCAATCGGGTAAACGGGACCAACAACTTAACGTCGAGTCCGAAGCACGTGCTGTTTCTGGCGACTGGTCACGTCATCGAGAGACGAAGGCTAGGTTTAAACGAAGATAGGAAAATAAGTGACCCGACTGAGATTCGATCCCCAGCCTTCTCGGTTTCCCGGCACGTGCATCAAAACGTACTTTTTATTTAACGTGTTATAAATGCAAATCAATGATTTTCGAATTTTTCTTTTATCACTACTGTGGAGTCTTCCTTATTACCAAATTTTATAATACCAGGCGAACGGGAAGCACGCTACAGGTTTTGATGAGTGACTTTGCGAGTAGCAAAATACGTGACATAAATAGTAGTTTCTTTTGATTATATTGACTTAGAAGATTAAATTTTTCACACAACTTGTGTGGAATATATTGCACATTGATACCTATACCCGTTTCTGAGAAAAACACGTCTCAACATTCGGACGGACACACAAACAGATAGACGGATAAGAGAAAATGTTCCAATATAAGTTTTGTTTTTACCGGTTAACGAACGGAACCCTCTAATTAATGAGGTAGTCGATCAGAGACAATGAAAGTAACTAAACTGATCAAACGACAAGATATGCTCGAAACATAGGATCTCAGCTCAAGTGACATACTTGCACACAACGCTCGCTGTTGAAGAGCGGACACTGCATTTTACTGAACCAAACTGTCCAAAATATATAGATGAAATCCTCAGCTCTGCCCAAAATGAGCTTCGAAATCAATTTAATGGCCGCTTTCCAACGTCCGTGATTTCAGAGTGAGCAGCGTTCCACTAATCATTGCAAAAATCTGTAAGATTTAACTTTTTGTGTAAAATTCTTGTAGACTATTGAGTGGGAGAAGGTAAATAATGGTATGAAGATAATAACTTGTTCTGAAGTAAAGTGTTGCGTCCTTTGCCAGATGTTCCACGCATTCGTTTTATTGAAATCTCAGACTAACGAAATAAGGATTTTGTTGAAAGAGTTACGTAAGGGTTTCGTGGGTAAATTATACTCCCGTCGATTTAATCCAATAAGCATCAGAGCAGCCTTTGCGAAGCTTAGATTTACGTAACTGTTCCACCTTAATTGCCTTCAGATTGATATTTCGTGGTGATTCATTGATGTGATTGTAGTGAAATTGCAAACTGTGCAGCCAAACGATTTGAGAATCGTTTCTGAACATTACATTACATTTGTTTATGCTTATGGACATTTTCATGTGCTAGATTCAACGTTCATGAACATCATGAAACAGCTACAAAGGTCCAACGGCTATACTTTTCTATAGACAACAGCCTGGTCAACGAACAAAGTACTGCTAACTCTAATGCATTGTTTATCCGTACTGAGAGTACATGAATTCCCAAAATGAATCCTTGAGCCATACCTGATATTAAATTCTTCTCTCCGAAGCAATAGTCGGGTGTAGCATACTGGATTCTATTAATCAAATACTCATTGAGACAACCACGTATCTGCAAGGATACCCCGTATGAGAGAATATTGGACAGTATCTGACGATGCGGTACATAGAGGAGTGCAGCTGTTTCCCCGTAATTATTGCTTGAAAGACATCGTGTATGAATGGAGTGAACTGTGTTTTAATATTCTAATTTGAAAACGCTGTAAAAAAAGAAGGACCACTGCTCAGATCGACGTCAAAATTTCAGGGAATATTATTGAAGAAAGGGAAAAAAAGCTAACGAAAACTTTACTCCTAGATCGCAGTGTAAGCGGCAGAATATGCATGATAAAAGATACGGGGTATATAATTGTTCGCCACTTCCGTCTGAGATTCTCGGCGTGACTTTTCAATGCAGAATCACGAGCTGCTTGCAAAGCTCTTTTACACGAATAGTGACTACGTTCCAGTGGTTCTGCAGAAGTTCCGAACACTCAAGAATATGAAAAAAGGTGTTGCTTCAATGTCTGTCAAGGATCTGGAGAAAATGATTACGAAATTCGAAAAGAGATGTTCTTTTGAAGTGCAATGGGGCACAGGGAGTACAAGATGTGGCCACAGCATTGGAGGAGGTGTCGAGCGGTAGTGTGCAAGGGACGGGGAACTGCCCTAACTTTGGACATGTCTGCATAATGCATAAAATTCTACGAAACATCCTGCACTGCTATCTTTACGAAGTTACCTATGTTCACGCTGACCTTCCAGTAAGACAAACGTTTGCTCTAGAATTTCTGGCCAACATGGCAGTGGACAATGAAGGACCATGGCACATTCTGTGCACAGACGAAACCCATTTTCAACTCCAGGGACATGTCAATACACAGAAGAGCAAAATGTGGGCAACGGAAAATCCGCTCACACACCTATTTGTACCACTTCATTCAACAAAGGTTGCGGGTTAACGGTATCGTTTATCGTAGGGACATATTCTTTTCAAGGAGATAGGTCCTGTGGATCCTGTTAGCTGTACCTCCACTCGCAAACGCCACGAGAACCTTTTGCGCACCAACATCACTCCAACCCTGTGTTTCATGCGTGGGCAGGGTCATTTTTATACAAGATGGCGCTCCTTCGCACATCGCACAGCCATTGAAGCTGCTGCTGAAGAGGAATTTTGAAAATGTTAAAATCTATATCAGCCGTTGTTTCTCTACAGCCTGGCCGTCCATATCACCTGATCTTAAATTGTGTGGCTTCTGGCTGTGATCTCAAAAACGCTGTATTCAATGCTGCCATTACGAACGTTGGTGAAAAGAAGGTGTATATTGCGCAACGCATTCTGAATTTGCACCCCGAGAGACTCCGATTTGTTGCAGAACATGCTGTGTCTCGATTACAAATTGTGGCAGAAAACATTTGACAGCCTGCTGAACGTGTCTTGGACTCGTCCCAGAGAGTAGAACACCAGTTCATTGTTGTTTTTATGCGGTTTTTGCCCTAAGAACAATAAAAACCGATGTCATGGTTACTTTTTATGCAATTTTTGTCCTCAGAACGAATAAAAACCGTTTTTTCGCTACTCGATGTGGCGCGACCTTGCATTGGTGGATGGGCTTACGTAACTAACTGCGCCAGTGCTGTTGAATGCCAAACTTGTGCTGTCACGCACATTGCACAGTACATTTGGTTTAATGCGCAACTCATACCATAACCGTCATACCGTGATTCTTGTAATTCTTCTGTCATTTGTAGCCGAACACATTTATGTTCTGAAGCATCAACGTCTTATAGTGGGAAGATTTCCGTAACTTCTTTTTTCATACCGTTTCGTTCTTCTTCGTTCATATTTTACGTCGTTCTGAGAGGAAGTTCTTTTTTAGAGGGTTTCCAAACTGGAATTTTAATTATAACCAACCGCTGCAATACATACAGATATCGTATGTATCTACATCTACAAACTCCGCTAGCCACCAAGCGGTGTGTGGCGGAGGGCACAATTCGCACCAAAGTCATATTCCCCCCCTCTCTGTTCCACTCGCGGATCGCACGAGGGAAAAACGACTGTCTGGTGGTAATAATACATGCTCTACATCCTTAGTGAAGATTGGATTTCGGAATTTAGTGAGCAGCCTCTTCTGTCTGTATCAAGTATCTGCGGCATTACGAGCTTACATAAATTAATTCTTTAACCAGAAACCCTATCTTTTTCAGATATTCAGTTGTTCTTGAAATTTTTTCCATGTCTGTACTCAAATAGAATCACTTTAGTTAAATCAGTTCACATACCTGTAAAAAAGAGTTTCTGGAGAGTGTGACGATTTTGCCCACCCTGATCTTGAGAGGTTGCGACGCCTGCTGCATGAAGATGACGAGTGCGCTGCAGAAACGACCGTCGGCGGCTGGCCAGTCGCAGCTGAACGCAGAGTCCAGCAGGCGCTCGCTCTGGTAACACACACACACGACGCGTAACGTAGCCTGCGAGATTTTTACGGCAGATATGTTGTAGAAAATAACTGCTTGTAATTTCAAACAAAAGTAGTGTAGGTACTTTTGTTACAAATAGTTAATAATGGTGGAAATGGTAGGTATCGCATATTAGGACTGAGCCACCCTGCATTAGAAACCAAGCCACGTACATAGACTGCTCAGTGAAATGGACAATTTATTATACAGAATGAAAAAGTACTTTGTGAGCAGTATCTCCCTTAATAGTCATCTTTCATTTACATTCAAAAGTTTGGGTAAATAAAACACAGTGTCAAATCAGAACATATATAATCATTTTCTCAAATTAAATTCTTATTGCAGAATTGCTAAGTGTAGTCCAGTCCGTCTTGAGTCTTTAGTTTCATGCCTGCAGACCACTGAAGTTACTGAATCTTACTTTCTTTAAAAATTAGGGGAAAACAAATCATAATTTCCGTCGGAAACCACATTTTACACTTGGCCTGAATATATGAAGGTCGTGCAGTTTCGTACCTACTTATTTATTTCAGATCATTATACGCGTTCAAACGTTTTAATACGTACTACCTGATTGAATTTAAACGTTTCATTGATAACTATTATAACGAATAGCTGAATTTAGTTTTCCCAGCATGCTTGTAATTTTACTTCGGGACCGCATTTTATGAGCTCATCGTTAAACATTTATTCTCCCTTACTGACTTTCATGTTAATGTTTTTTTTCTGCTGAATCTGTTTTCCCGATCTGTCCGCTACTTACGTGCATAATTTTAAGAATACAAACTTTCTTCTCAGAAATTTATGACCTTTTTCGAAACTGAGAGTGATAGTTTATTTTAGAGTTCTCGAGTAAAAGGGCAAAATGATTGCTATTGAGCTTGAAGCTCACATTGAAGAGTGTGACTTGAAAAAGGTAGATATTAATCAGTTTCATTCGTGCCAAAGAAGTAGTTAATCGATTCATTATTGTCTGCTACATCTGAAACACAGTCTCCGCAAAACTTAAAATTTAGCAAGAAGTCTGATATCTAAAATCCTTTACTCCTCAAAATTATAAAATTCTCTCATTCCTTTAACACGAATGCCCTTAAAATAACTTGGATGAATTTCATGTAAAGCTGGCTGTTCCCATCCACACATTGCTTTGGTTCGGTCTGGACAAATGGAAATGAAGGAAAAGAAGAAGCATACGTTTCTAATAGGTTTCTGAGTTGGATATACGTCAGAGTGTCCATATCTCCCCCTCCCCCCCCCCCACTGTTTCTATCCGTTTCCTCATTCCCCTCTCTTTGTCCAGCTCCCACTCTCCCCCTCTCTCACTGTCTCACTGTCTGTCATCTTGTCGCTCCTCTTTCTTTCCATCTGCTCCTCCCCCGTCTCTCTCCATCTCCTCCGGCCCCTTCTCTCTCCCACCCCCCTGCCTGCCCATCACTTTCTACCCTTTCTTTGTCCATCTTCTCCTCCTCTCTCTCCCTTTGTGATCCTACCCTCTCCCTCTGCCACCTCTCTCTGTCTCTCTCCTTTTTTCCACTTTCTGTTTCCTTCTCCTGTTCCTCCCTTTTTATGACCTTTAGCATTGGTTATTCATATTGTAAGTTCAGATTCTCTGTTAGTATTCTAATCATGAGCTCATAAACCATAAATACAAACTTATCCGTTTCATACCAACGTTTCCCTATCACACATTTTTATCACATATTTTTGTATTTTTATGCCCAGTAGGTACATAAAAACACTCACATATTCGAATGATATGTTGTGACGAAATTTGAAACCAGTCGGTACGGAACTTTCGGAGACATGCGATCTTGAACACACGAACGTTTACGTTTCTATATTTGTTTGTTTTATGACAATTTTTTTAGCTCGTACTACAATACTTATCTTAAAGACCCCAAATGATTTTCACCACTGTTGTCAAGAAAAGAGAAGCTACCACTGAAAGGCTGTTGACACAAAGGGAACTCTCAATTAGGACCAACCAGGCACTTTGGCCGTGAGCTACGCTCAAATGAACGGTAACACATTCTTCGGACCCGATCTAGCGTCGCCAGTCATATCACTACAAATTTCACGATTGCTGTTGACATCCTATACGTCCTTGTATAATGTTTGATTGGTATTAATTTCCAGTGTTGCGTATAGTAAATCTCGCTGTTACGATAATATGCTACTGCTGTAACTCATCATCAGCATTAATGGGGTGAAAGTGTTGCCATAATTTGTGACGTGGCTGTACACGCCGAGAATGTGCAATGTGGGGAGTTAGAGACATGTTCAGCAAATACCTGATATTGTTAACTAACATTGAAGTTTCATATAGACATTGTTATCTTTATTTAGATCTTATTACAGCAAATAAGTATAATGTATTTCGATTATATGAGTAGTCTGCTTAAAAATTATACAGTATTAAGCCTATTTGGAATATATGAAGAATGTTAAAAAATTTCACCAACACTAACTTCATTACTCTACCTATAACAGTTACATTCGATTTCTGTATGTGATGTCTTCTGATCTTAGCTTTACATTTGATAATACGAACTTTTGTTACAGATTTAAATGATCTTCCCAGCAATTGTTCCAAGATACGTTGCGATTAATAAACTTCTCAACAAGACAAAAATAATGCAGTTAGTGCTAAATAAGAAATGTGTTCAATAATTATCATTGGTGTGAATGGTTATCTTAGCCTCATTGTAGACTAGTGGGTGGTGCAGGTAGCGCTGGTAGTGTGGTCATGGGCGTGTGTCATACGTTATTTGCCTTTCAATATCAGTGACAAACATGTTGCCTACACATATATCCATGTTATACAAAACTAAATAGAATTTTGTGCTGTTATTTCAGTAACTGCCTGTACCAAAACTCTTTTATGTATAAAGCAGGGTGTATGTGTGATTGATTTAAATTGGATTTGGCACAGAAACAGCAGCACTGTGTGGATTATAACCTCACAGCCCCAGTGGGAGTGGATGTATAGGAAGAAATTTTTTTCCCAGTCCCTGATGTATAGCCTGCCCTACACAACAGACATTATGTGGGAACAGTACTGGCCTGCCAAATCAACCTGCATTGCAGGGCAGTCCAGATGTCAGGGGAAGAAATGTCCTGCAACGTAGGCTGCCCTGTATGACATCACCCTGAATTACTGAACTGTACTGCAGGGGTGCATGTGCTGATGGGCATGCCTGGGGACAGCTTGAGATGGATATTGAAGGGTATAGACAGAGAGAGAGAAGAAGAAGGAAACGAAAAGATAGAGAGGGGAGGGGGGATATAGATGGGAGGTGGAATGCGTATAGGGGCTAGTGGGCATGTGGAAAAGCAAAAGGGGTAGGAGGAGATGGAAAGAGAGAGCTGGAGGAGGACACAGGCAGGGGCAGTGGAAAGGAAGCTAATATCATAGAGAGAGAATGGAGGAAATAGACAAAGAGAAGAGGAGAGGAGGAGGAGGAGATGAAATAGTGAGGAGGAAGGGCTGGGCACAAAGGGGGGGGGGGATGGTGAGGTGTGTTAAATACATGTGTTGAACACATACACGGGCGAATCTACAGGGAAAGGACTAATGATTAAAAGTATGCAGTATTTCGTAATGTCGAAACATCTCACTATCTAAGAGTTCTCGTGTAAACTGCAGTTTTAAAAGGGCTGCAGACATAAAAATTGTTTAGTACTCATTTGCTGCAAAAGTTATTTGGAGAAATACAAAACAGAACCATGGGACTTTGTCAGCTCATCGTACAAACGACAGTTTTTGCAGTTGTAAAGTTATTGCAGTATGTTCTTAAACATACTTTCACGCACACAGTACAGTGAAAAACTTGCCCGTCTGATGAAGTATTTAAAGCTATTGAAATACGTAAGTGCTAGTATTTATCTCGTAACTGGAAAGGTACACTTCTTTGGTGCTGTTACACTACTGGCCATTACACCACGAAGATGACGTGCTACAGACGCGAAATTTAACCGACAGGAAGAAGATGCTGAGATATGCAAATGACTAGCGTTTCAGAGCATTCACACATGGATGGCGCCGGTGGCGACACCTACAACGTGCTGACATGAGGAAAGTTTCCAACCGATTTCTCATACACAAACAGCAGTTGACAGGCGTTGCCTGGTGAAACGTTGTTGTGATGCCTCTTGTAAGGAGGAGACATGCGTACCATCGCATTTCCGATTTTGATAAAGGTCGGATTGTAGCCTATCGCGATTGCGGTTTATCGTATCGCGACACTGCTGCTCGCGTTGGTCGAGATCCAATGACTGTTAGCAGAATCTGGAGTCGGTGGGTTGAGGAGGGTAATACGGAACGTCGTGCTGGATCCCAACGGCCTCGTATCACTAGCAGTCGAGAGATAACAGGCATCTAATCCGCATGGCTGTGCCGGCCGGAGTGGCCGTGCGGTTCTAGGCGCTACAGTCTGGAACCGCGAGACCGCTACGGTCGCAGGGTCGAATCCTGCCTCGGGCATGGATGTGTGTGATGTCCTTAGGTTAGTTAGGTTTAAGTCGTTTTGAGTTCTAGGGGACTGATGACATCAGAAGTTGAGTCCCATAATGCTCAGAGCCATTTGAACCATTTGAACCGCATGGCTGTAACGGATCGTGCAGCCACGTCTCGATTCCTGAGTCAACAGATGGGGACGTTTGCAAGACAACAACCATCTGCACGAACAGTTCGACGACGTTTGCAGCAGCATGGACTATCAGCTCGGAATCCATGGCTGCGGTTGCCCTTGACGCTGCATCACAGACAGGAGCGCCTGCGATTGTGTACTGAACGACGAACCTGGGTGCACGAATGACAAGATGTCATTTTTTCGGATGAATCCAGGTTCTGTTTGCAGCATAGTGATGGTCGCATCTGTGTTTGGTGATATCGTGGTGAACGCACATTGGAAGCGTGTATTCGTCATCGACATACTGGCGTATCAGCCGGCGAGATGGTATGGGGTGCCATTGGTTACAGGTCTCGGTCACCTCTTGTTCGCACTGACGGCACTGTGAACAGTGGACGTTACATTTCAGATGTCTTACGCCCCGTGGCTCTACCCTTTATTCGATAACTGCGAAAACCTACATTTCAGCAGGATAATGTACGACCGAATGTTGCAGATCCTGTACTGCCTTTCTGGATACAGAAAATGTTCGACTGCTGCCCTGGCCAGCACATTCTCCAGATCTCTCACCAACTGAAAAGGTCTGGTCAATGGTGGCCGAGCAACTGGCTTGTCACAATACGCCAGTCACTACTCTTGATGAACTGTGGTATCGTGTTGAAGCTGCATGCGCAGCTGTACCTGTACACGCCATCCAAGCTCTGTTTGACTCAATGCCTAGGCGTACCAAGGCCGTTATTACGGCCAGAGGTGTTTGTACTGGGTACTGATTTCTCAGGATCTACGCACCCAAATTGTGTGAAAATGTAATCACATGTCAGTTCTAGTATAATATATTTGTCCAATGAACACCCGTTTATCATCTGCATTTCTTCTTAGTGTAGCAATTTTAATGGCCAGTAGTGTATATTAGCGATTTTGGGTTGGGTCCCTTGGGTTTCCGTAAAAAATTAAAGCCATGGATGACAAAAGAAGTGTATCACATTTGCATACTCTTACTCATTAATGCAAATCGACTTCTCGTCGCGAATGCCAACTTACATGGTCAGTCAGTGATTGTCCGACGAGGCAGAAGACGGCAGTCTGCCCCATGTAGACTGGGCAAGCCATCAGCCTCTTCACCACGGCTCCCCCTTTCCCACCTCCCTGGAACAGCTGAGAGAACACAGCTCGAACAAACAGGAGAAATTCGTAACAATAATAACTTGATTACATACAAATGCGTGGTTTCGCCATGATATATTACACCTAAGCAGAAGTAGCCGAGGAGCGCACGAAGCATCTTGCATTTCTACAATTATGTGACACATTGACAGGAAAGATTCAATGTCGAATCAAGAGACATGAAATATAGTCCTCCTGCAGACCTCTTGCAAAAATTCCACAAAACATGAGGCTTAAGGAAGACAATACAGGTCTCATAAAGCTAGAAATATTTGAATACAGTGTGCGTGTGTGTGGATAGTTTTCTGCGTAAAAGTTTGGGGTGTAATTCGGTAGCTAAGGAGAAAATTATATAACAATGAAAATTTTCATCGTTGGAATTGCAAATTTAATTCGGTGAAAGGTGAACAAGACATGAACAGCGTGATGACCTGTTTTTGATGGTTTAAATGATATTTAATATAGTTCAGCAGTATACGATAATACCTCATGCCTTGGGGTAAAAGCGGGTACTCCTTGTGTCACAAACGGGAAAAGTTATATTTTCCGTTCAAGGCATGAGACACAACGATACTCATGCAAGTTACCTTCCTTCCACCCTGTAAAATCCTGATGGGCCAATTTTGGACACTTTCAGTACTTTACACAATCATCTGATTTTCCTGTTGACGAGTAGATCTCTTTGCAAAGAAGGCTAGAAATTTCATTCTCATCTTCAGGAGAGCTGTTTGCCTCACACGTCTTAAAACGTTTCTGGTCTACACCAGAGTCCTTCAACAGTATTTGTGGTGTTGGCAGAAGAGCCAACACCGTGTTGCAACTGGAGGCCGAAATGCACGCGTTTTAGCTCACATAGGCTAGCGTGAGGATGGAAGAACTATACTGACGTGAGGTCTGGAACATGACAAGGAATGAGAATTCAGAAAGCGGACGTAATTAGTTTGATACTCAACTTAAATCCATTACTGATGAACGTCGCTCTTGACGGTACATGATTCACAATATTATCTGTTCAGAATACATTCGTAGTAACTGAATCTGGCGCCTTGCTAGGTCGTAGCAAATGACGGAGCCGAAGGCTATGCTAAACTTTCGTCCCTGCAAATGAGAGCGTGTGTAGTCAGTGAACCATCGCTAGCAATGTCGGCTGTACAACTGGGGCGAGTGCTAGGGAGTCTCTCTAGACCTGCCGTGTGGCGGCGCTCGGTCTGCAATCACTGATAGTGGCGACACGCGGGTCCGACGGTACTAACGGACCGCGGCCGATTTAAAGGCGACCACCTAGCAAGTGTGGTGTCTGGCGGTGACACTACAGTATTGTACATCTGCCGGGAAGATGATTTTGTTGCACTCAGTTCATTTTTATAGGGAGACTGCTTGGTCACGCCACGTTTACCTCTTTACCTGGGTAATGACGGTTTCTCGTAATGAGGAACTGGGATTACATTCTCTCACGATAGAGTGAATGAAGAATGTGTTTGTACATCAGTCGGCGGACCAGGCTGTGGTGAAGAAACAGTGACTACTCTGTTATTTTCAGGGAATCTGGCATAATTATTTCTGTTGTACCTGATGGTGCAAATTCCTCTTCGCCAAATGCATTTGCATTAAGCGGGAAAATATCCTTATTTTTAAACACCGATAGGTCATTTTGCATTACTGCTATTACAGTACATACAAGTCCGGAACGACTGAGCTAATTATTACTGGGGTGCCACTTTTTCCGGATAACTCTAAGGCCATACATTAATTTCCTGACTGTATGAAGCTCTTATTGGTCCCATCTCAAATGAAAATATTCTTTTTCAATAAGGCATAATTTATCAATTTAATAGTGACAAAAATAATCTAAAAATTGGTGCAAATATTGTAAATTCTGCATGTCATTATTTATTTATGTTTATCAAAATGTCTACAAGCAAGTAACGTGCCGTTAAAAGCAGATACTTCTCACGTCTCTCTCTCTCTCTCTCTCTCTCTCTCTCTCTCTCTCTCTCTCTCACGTAAGTTATTCGCAACAAAACCAGGGTGTGATATCTAGTAGTTCCAGTTTTACCACACTGCTTCTACCCGGGCAAAAAAAACTTTACTTTCTCGATGAGGAAGAAGGTGAAAAATCGTTTAACATGCCGTATGTCCATAAAGCCTGTAAATGTAATAATAATACAATGAATAATACGTTGTATTATTAGTTTCAACCTGTAATACGAAGGTATAAGTTCTTTACTGAACACAAAATATCACAAAGTAATCATACAACCACAAAAATCAAACAAATTATTTTTCTCGACAACAACGCGTCAGAATTACCAAGCCTCATGGCGGTACTAAAGTTGCCGGCTGTATTCGCGGTCTAACGGCCAAAAAACAATGTTACCAGCTAGTGAAGACATATACAAGGGTTAGCGACTTGACGCCCATGTCCGATTATACCCTAACTCCCCTTATTATTTAACAGCGCGTTGCAGAACACGAGAGGTTCTCCCGCCTACGGTACTCCGAGAAACACGGCAACAACTTGCATTCGACGAAACATCTGTTATTAAACGGAGAAATGGTTTCTAGGGTAGCGTAGTAAAAGAAGCGATAGAGTTACAATTTTTTCACAACACTCTAAATAAAGATAGCTTTATGTGGCTAAGCTTGGGATCAGGCCTTAGGGCGCTGTAGTGGGCACTGCAGGAGTGCAACGAAACCATTACCATATAACTGAAGTCACTGGATTGGCGTCACAGGCGGCAGCGTGGCTAAACTGAGTGTTCTGGGATAAATGGTCAATATTTGTGAGTTTGACAGCAGTGAAGCAAAAAAGTCTGGGAATCATGAGTTTTAAAATGTAGTTCTTTATCTCTTCTACTACAAGCTCTTTGTTTACAGCATAGAACAACGAAAGAAAGAATTGTCTAGTAAACATGGGCTCTACCTAATTCATACCTCAAGAGCTATGAGCACTTCTTCGATACTGTGAACCAGATCTCTTCCACTGCAAATTCTTTGCTTTCCACATTTTCGGTGGAGGTAGTGGGGACCAAAACAAGAAAAAAATGACTGGTAAACATGGGTCTAAGACGCATGCGTTAAAAGCTATGAACACTTGCTCAGTGGAAGAGATCAGTTTCACAGAACAGACGATAAACGAGTACACACAGCTCTTAAAGTACACGTTTTACAGGTCATGTTTACTGATCGTTCCTCTCATATCCATGAGAATTGGTCATCCCTCCTGGGATGCCCTGTATACGGACGGCATCAGCAATTACACAAGAGTCATCTGACAATGACCGAGGACCATTCGATTACTCTTCGGTATTTAAGTTCTTGATGCAGCTAGAAGTTCGAAAAATGTCTATAATTTTTACGTACAGTACATACTACGAAACAGCCAAAAATCGTTTCTTCGACCACCGTATTATTTCTATGAAGTATTTGCCAATTCTAAACTTAATTATGCAAACACGATGGCTTCAAAAGAACTATTGCAAAAAGTGTTCAGATAACAATAATACGAAACTGTCTACAGTGTAGAGATAAGTAAAAGAATCTAGTTTCCACGCACATTGGAATGAGTAGGTGTAAAAAGAACTGTCTTTATTAATGTTAACACTCATAATGTATAGTAAACTGACTCGTTTTACAACATTTCCATAAAAGAATCGTTCAGGTGATCCATGGAAAATGTGACTAACGAATTGTAGTTATCACACACAAATCAAGTTACGATCCTTCGTTAGAAATTACCAGTTGTCCTTACGTGAAGCTAACAAAATCCTTCATTGATAACTTTTGGTCGTATTGTGTTGTGGACTACAGTCAGAGAAAACTGCGAAGACTCGAGACAGTAACCTGAACCACTTCGAACTTCTAAGAAAGTTTTCGTCCCAAGATATATCACTTGGGCACTGTCATCTACACTGTCCGTCAAAATGTTTCAGACTTCCAAACCTGAACACAGTTTGAGACCATATAACTGACATAAAGTATTTTTACAAGCATCACAAATATCACCGACAGAAAGTAAACTATGCAATTCTGCAGGCTTTCGTGGACGTTATCACTGAAGTTAAAATCTTCTGTGTTATTAGGCCGCATCATATTTCTACTAAAATGATCGACGTTTCGAACCCTCTGCTTGGATCTTCCTCAGGATCTTATGGTGTCCACTACTGCTAGAACACCATAAGATCCTGAGGAAGATCTCAGCAGAGGGGTCGAAACGTCGATCATTTTAATGAAAATATGACGCGGCCTAATAACACAGAATACATTAACGTCAGAAAGTAAACTATTTACGAATCCTGAACGTAGAAAATCTCACCATGCAAACCGACAGATCCATCAATGTCTAACTGGATACTCATGTTTCCACGGCCTATGCCAATTGTTACAACTTACATGTAAAAAATTACTACGAGAGTTTATTTGAAATCTTTTATGTCGTTGCATGTGGCTTATGACTAGAGCACTGACAATTAATTAATTAATACTCTTTTCCTTCGCTACTAAGCACGTGTGTATAAATGTATAGGAATTATGTTGGCAACGTTGATATGTTTCATTTTATCGTTGCATATTTTTTTTACAAATTTCGCTAACTTTTTACTATATAATGTCACATTTTATTTACTTTCTAACTTTGTTCGTACGTCCCTAGATCCTCAGTAGGCCTCTCCCTTCGAAATATGTCTGAATCCGACCTACCATAAATGTTGAAGACAGGAAGTTAATTAGCTCTAAATATTTCGTTATAATGGAATAAAGTTGAATTAGCAATGAAATGGATTTCCGCATAATTTTCTAAGGTCTGGAATTTCAGTTGTCGAAAGGAAAGCTGACTGTGTGTAGCATTGTAGGGGCCATTTTGGGATGCTATCGAGACTGGAAGTGTATCAGACGAAAGACTAGCGGCCGGTAGTTTACTGACTACTAGCGACTTCTATCAATTGTGAACTACGGGCTGCTTAAGGCAAGAAAAGTTTGTCAAATAATACTTCTCAACAGGTCACGACTGTTTGTGTTCATGGTGCTTCCTGTTGTGTTAAATGTATCATATTAATGAACGTCTTGGGATAATAATATGTAGATTGTTCTATGTCGAGTGCTGAATAAGCAGATCCAGTGTTCTAATATTTCCCACTTTAAGCAACATATGTGTAGTGATTCTCACAGAAAGAACAAAATTGCTGACGTCTGAGAACCAAACGGCTCTGAGGCAGACACAAAAGAGCCCAACCACCACAAATGAATCTTTCTGGGCTACGTGCTCAGCTATGGTACAAATTGTAAGTACCTCACTATCTCGCGTGCTGCGGGAAATAGATTCCTGATGAATCGACGTTAAGGAAAAAGCAGGAGGGTCTGAAAAATGTGCGGTTCTGTATAAGTAACCACCACGTATGGTTAACTGTCGACAAAACGACCGACGTATATGGTCATTTCGTTGGCAGTCCTATTCATGGCAAACACGAAGGAGAAGAACCCTAAAAGCCGTAACTGCTTTCCTGCAACGTTTCGGAACGCACAAATAATTCAACAGTAACTCTTTTTCTGAATAACAGTCTTAAAGTGTTGTGGCTGAGGGAAATCCAGTCGAAAAAGTGTCTGTTACGTGTTCAGATGCCGCTGCCTACATGGTAAATGCGGCAGCTACCCTACGCGTATTGTATACATATTAATTCACTTCACGTACACAAAAAAAAAAATCATAACCAATGAAATGCTTCTCAAAGCCCTACATCGTGCGTGGCTCTGCAGGGTCTTTCTACCGAACCTATTGTTTTCTCCTGTGCCTGTCCAAACGAGGTGGACTGAAGCCGTCGCTTTTTACAATGAACATCTTAAAGCCGTGGAATCTCTAATTCCTCTCCGAAAAAATCTTCAACTTCAGACACAAAATGATTTCACTGAATCTAAAAGAGAAAATACTCTTTCGTATGTGAATAACAAATTCGGCTTCGTAGCATAGCTATCGAGTTGCCTCTGCAGAAACCGGTTGAAGCTGTTGAGAATGAGAAATGTAAGCTGACTGACATTAGGAGTGATACTGGTAGTGTAGAAGTTTGAAGCTGTTCTGGCAAGAAATCCAGGCTGCTCGGCTTTTGTTAATGTCTGCAATATACTCAGTGTAGAGACAGCTCTCTAGAAATATTTCATTTCCTAAAATCTGCACCGTTGACGTCTGTGATGTGGACTGTCATTTTCCTGCTACAAAAGCATTTTATCAGATCAGCAACATTCTGTTACTACAGAGTATTTAGAGAACTATCTAGTTATTCATTGCGTTTCAACTGGGCAGAGACTATAACAGAAATACTAAAGACCGAGTTGGCCCTGGCGTGTCAGTGCATATAAGCAAATATTGATCATGATGCAATACGTGAGTAATGTCTGTTGGTAAAGGTCAGAAGCTGTGATCTTCCACTTCATACTGTCACTACCACAGAAGAGTGTCTCTTACAATAAAAGATGCGTAATTATGTCAGATTACTGTTATTAATAGGTGACTGGTTGTATTATTCGCAATAGTTTTCAGGCAAATGTTTTTTCAGAGCTTTCATTACTGAAGGAGGTGGCATACTATCACTAGCTCAGTACAGTATTTCTTACAAAAAATGTGTATAATTACGTTAGGTTATTTTTATTCACATATGATCGGATACATCATAGTCATTAGTTTTCAATTAAATGCTTTTATCAGTCAACACCAACCTCAACAAATCCAAAGGCGTGTAAACAAATGGTAAGCGCGTTGACAAGCAGAATGATGTACGTCGACATACTCATAACTTGCTCCAGCTCGTTCACACATCTGTCAAGAAAGAAACAAAAGATAATTTTGGTCCATTATGTCCCATTTCTGTCGGTTATAATTATGTTTGACATGTACGTAGTAGTCTTTTTGAAAGGAAACCACTATACAGTTACCATGCACAAGTTCTGATTTTTTGCTTGCTCTCTCTTTCCCCGTCCACCAAGCATCTGGATGTTTTTGTTACTGTTAAAAAGAAAAGACAGAAAATATTTCTCCTTTACATTCTCATATTTTGGTATAATTTACTGACTACTAGTGAGACAATTGGCATATTGTTCAAATCTGCGCTGTCTGCTGATTCAGGTAAGGGGATAAGCCCCTCGCCCTTTATATTTTTAATTTTCTCGTCCACGGTCCTTCCACGACTTCTATTGATAAAGAAGACGAGAGACGGCGCATTGGCTTGGGTTGCATCTACTACTGCACAATATATAAAATACGAAATAAAAATCGTTACCGAAAATATTGTCACATTTAATTAATATTCTGTACCATTTTATCTAGATAAATCTTACAGCTGATGTTTGTAAGAAAAGAGATGGATAGTTGGTGGATCGTCGTGTCGTAGATATTATTATAATATACTATCTAACCAACTATCTCAAAAATGTTATTGTTTACACAATTAATTATTTCTTCTGTCAAGATTTACGTACACTGGGCCTGGAATTATGAGTACCGTTCTCACAAGTGGAAATTATCTCAATATTTTACACTCTTTTCTTATTGTGTGGCTTTACCGCTTTACATATTCCTATCATATTTAACTTTACACAATTCCTGTTTATTTTATTGTATGTCATGTCATCCACGCTCTTCTTCTAAAGCCGTGTGACGTAGACGATCCCGCTGATTTCGACCCATAATTACAGGCTATAATATGTTCTCACGATCACAATTAGTCATATCGGTGCCGAACTAATCTATTTATAAAAGTAGGAAACAATTTAATTACTGTACTGTGGAACTTAATTATAATAACTGTGTATTCTAGTGCGCAGGTCATCAGTAGAAACAGCAATCAATCAATAAATAAAATTATCAATCGCGATACAGACTTGAGCTTCTGGTAGCCACACAATCTAACGACGTCTGTTGACGTTGTCTACACTACACGTCTTGCAACAGTAATTTATTCCTGGGACCGTATCTGCAGTTTACTTTAATATTATTTAATTAATTTATTAGACATTTAATTTCTAATTATTTTTTCCCTTATTTCATCTGGCTCGGTCCATCTTGTTATCAATATGAGTAAAAGCTCCTCAGGTAATTACCGTTTATTATTGTACGTCAGCAGGGACCAAAATGCTCATTTGCAACCTTTTGCTTAAAGGGACCACACCCTGCCCATCTAACCCATGTTAAATTAGACAAGTATTTGACCTATTTCTGAAAAAACTATTTGATGCAGGACCTTCATATTTTTACTGTATATTACATGATGCTAACAAAGCCAACTATACTAAAACCTACTTTATCCATCTTATAGTTTTTAAGAAATGCTTCTTTAAATTTACTAACAAAAAATATTAAGTTTTTTCTGCGGAAAATATTTTTTGTGAGCTTCCTAAGGAGGAATGTTAATGAATGTAGTACCAGGGTGGCTTTTTATGTTATGCAGAGTCTCTGTAAATTTCATTCATTTTACTATGACAGTTTCTAATATAATGGGGCATATGTACTGAAAATTTTAATTTGCGGGAAATTGACTTTAAAGAAAAAACTTTTGAAATTTGTTACTTACAGATAATTAAAACTGAATTGCTGCATATGATGGCCCTTCTTTGGCCTCTAGCAGGTCTTCTAGCATCATTTTCACCTTCCCAGATATTAGTCTTCCTTTCTTGGCCATATTAGATGCAGTCCTGTCTGCAACGGCTATCCTCATTTTATCGCAATGTTGCAGTCCAGTGGTCATATTTCCACCAGGATTAATTCCCAGCTTTTTCAGTACGCAACACTTCCCAGTATTACGACGATTGAATGTAATAACAGCATCTTGAGCTCCTAGTTTCATTGTATGCATGCCTACAAATACAGTTTTAGGGAGGCGGTTCCCAATTATGTTGTTGAAACATTCATTTGGGTTCTGTGTCTGCCCATGCAGACATTTCCTTAGAAGGTCAGGATGCGCCAGGTCTCTGAAAATAGGTTTAATTGCTGTAATAGCAGCATCAGGAAGAGAATGCTGGTGTGAATAAGATTCTCTAGTTGCTTGATCCCTATTGTATTTGCACCACGAATTTTCTCCTGATGGACACAATCCATGACATGGCTTATCATCAGTAGAGGACTTATGGAAGAATATGGCCCAAACATACCTCTTAATTGTCTCCAAGTTTTCTTTATTTCTCCTAATTGCCTGCCCATAGTGTACCTGCAAGTTTTCTGTAACACCTACTCGCAATCACACTTGAACAAAACTAACCGCGTGTTTGAAAGCGTGTTGTTTACAAACAGCAGAAGCAAAAGAATACCGACCGTTGCATTCCAAGGATAGCCAACACACTTGGGAGTAAAATTATCCCTAACATGCGATGTAGGGGATATAAAGATCTAAAATATATGCAGAAAAGAGGGTGACAGAAAAGTGGGCGTGGCACATAAACACACGTGGAAGGAAAATACTCTTTAAACGATCGAAAAAAAATTTTTTCAGCAAAATTCTCTTCAGAGTACTTCAATAAAACCTTAATCTATCGAAATATGATGAAAACCGAAAAATCCATTTAATTCGAGCTGAACTGCTGTGTGGTTCCCTTACATCACTATAAACAAATTAAAAGTGATTTCTTCTTGTGTTGTGTTCAGAGTCAAAAAAAGATATTTTGAGGAACAATATTTTCGCCCTTGACCTAAATTAGACGCGGTACTGTCTTCCATTCTGAAGCACTGAGCGACTCTGAAGCGTTCCGAAAACAAGCTAAAGTAGTAGCGACACACTCTCTTTGTTCACATTTGCGGTCAAGTATTGCAAATGTCTTCAGCATCATCATTCATCCACATTACGGTCGGAGGAAGGCAATGGCAAACCACCTCCGCTAGGACCTTGCCTAGTCAGCGGTGCGGGTCCCCCACACCGTCCCCTGCGCTCCTCGGAGTATGGGACATCATGATCATGATCATCATCATCATCATTGCAAACGTGTTGGTTCAAGGCGTTTCCATTTCTAGAACCAATTTTTGACGTTCTTTCTGTAACAACTGCTGTACAGTCTCTAGCTTCTCCTCTGCTGAACAACTAGAATTAAAAAAGCTATCAATTCGACGGCACTAGTCTCTGAATTTTTTTATACATTTTGAATATCGGATACAATATCCTTTACCATGCGTTTTTCTGTATGGTTGAAAGAAAGCAAATGCTGAAGGCCTGTGGTGAACCTGGAAGCATCTTTCATCTTTCCAGCATTGTCAGTTACTATGTTTCTCGCTTTACCACATGGATTTCATTCATTTATGGTTTCCAAAAGGGATACTGTGAATTGGGAGGATGTGTGAGCCTCCACAATAAGTGTATTTTTCGGTGGCAGACTTTGTAAAGGTACATCTAAGTACGATTGAGCGCTCGAAGACGTCCACATGTCTGTTGTTAACAACACGTGTTGGGCACTTGTTTCTGGGCCTTACTATTGGGCTCGTATGTTTCTTCCGTCATTTGACCTAGCCTTTTCGTCGTTGCAAAGTTATACCGAATATCCAACAGATTGACGAAATTTTTGAAACCGTTATCCTAGACTACTGATAAAGGTTAGTAATCGTCAATCACTATCCTAACCAACGCTTGTCAATTTTGGCCTTCCTGGAATCATTATGTAGAACTAAAAAAGGTTAATGAGCGAGAAGAACGGATATTTTTCAGTAGCATACCGGTACTTTCTAAAACTTGTAAAAAAATAAATAAGCATATTAGGTCATCGTCACCATGCAAATTATCTATTATAACAGTTGGAACAGACACACCATCTTTGAGGTATGCACTTAATAACGGATGTTTATTAGTTATTTTGTTTTGTTTTGGTCTATACTTCCTCTTCCAAAAATATGGAAGGTAAAGAGCTTCGCTTATAATTTTTGACTCGGTCTTTTCCGATCTGAGTCCCTTACCTCAAATTGATAAATGTACCCTTCTGTATCATTCCTAAATGTTTGTAACATCATTACTAAATCACTGTGTATAATGTTTCCAGAAATGTTACCATATTGCAGTGGTTTCATTACTTTCTATTGTTGGGCAAGAAATTACCTTTTGGAGCGCTAGTTTCATAATCTTAAATTACGGATTGTTCTTACGATTTTGTGATATTATTTTCAAATGTGCCGCATTGGATTGGTTTCTAGGTGTTGTGTGTACACCGGGATATCCGAATTTGCGAAAACGTTTCACTGTGTGTTGGTTGTGGGTATTTACTGTATACAGTGTTGCTAACTATTGCTGTGCGTTTTCCGATCGTCATTTGTTTGTTTTCTTGTGCCTACATGCAGTTTCATATTCGTCTGTTTGTTATGTAGGTGCATATGTTATTGGTTGAATGGAGAGAATCGTAAATATTGTTTTTTGTGTTTCCATTAAGTGTTCTGTGGAGAGACCGAGTTATTATTTAGTCCGGTTATGTTGTGCATCCCGGAGGAAAGAAAACATAACTGGATTATATCTGGTTAGCAACGACGATAGCAACGGCTGAACGAGCTCTCCGAAATATTCTGCAAGGAATAAGTATTTTTGGAAGTATTTCCGAGTGTCACATTGTTTAATAGGAGATCCTGAGTGGAAGTGTAAAGTTTCCGATTCCGTGACAGCACAATCTCTCCAGTAAAAGTAGTCCTAATCGAGAATATACGCGACACCGACATTAATGACTACTTACGGGCGGTAAGTGATATAACATATGGCACAGATATGTTCTCTTACCGTAGGTGGCAACTTCTCTATTTTCGTATAGCAAGATGAACATGTCGATTGCTTGCTGCATGAAGGCGACATAACACATAAAGGGACCTTTGCACATTTAAGGCGTTTCAGAAGTTCAAGGGCATGAGTTGCCTTTTCCAATTTGAGTCTTTCACAGCTAACAACTCATCTGGTACTCAAACGCCAGAATACGGCCGCGCACTTCGGTACATGCACGAAATACCATCTGGCTCTAAGGTTAGATTAGATGTGCTTTACGTTCGAATTGAGCTATAATGTGGCGATCGTCCAGGATATAGAACACGTTAGATAATAAGAATGCCGAACAAATAGCTTTAAAGGAAAACATATATGCTGCTGTGTCTTGCACAGATCCCAAGTGAAATGGCCCTGGTTGAGGTAGAATAGGTAAAAAAAGTCGTGTACATATTTTCATGTGAAATTTAATAACACTTGTCACAAAACGTGTAAGTTTTCAACGATCTGAATTAGGAAAAAATGATAAAATTTTATCTACGCAGAAAGAGGCTGCGATTTTAACTGCCGCAGGGCACAACGCAAGATCGAGCATGCGGATCCATTCCGTAACCAAGAACAGAAGTAAAGAAACGGAAAGCTTTTTGAATGTCAGAGACTTATTCATAATGAACGAAGGCTGTGACACAACAACTTTCTAAAGTAGCAGAGGCAAGAGTAACAATGACATCATAATAGGAACCTCTCACATGCTGCCTATAGTGCATCAATGGGAACATAACGAAGGAGAAAGCTGTTCGGGTCATATATAATTCACTTCAGTATACTTAAATATGTGGCTAAGCAGAATGAAAACTTAGTCTGAAACACATCCATTCCCATCAGTGGTTTGAGGAGTATGTAGTTGACGAGCTTTCCAGCGAATATTTTCAAGTCAGCGCCATGACGAATATGAAGGAAATAGACGATAAGATGAGCCAACTAGTTGAAAGAGAAACACAAGTGGAGAAAATTGTATATTAAAACGAAACAATTTTAGAAAAAGTCTGAAATAAAGCTTTCGAACGATATTCAGAGACGCACGCTGAACAAATCAATTCGCTGGTGGGCACTCGAATTAATGGGAGAGAGGAAACATGCAAATCCACTGAGGTGACTTAACCCTTGGAACCTAGGCTATCGTTTATTATCTAGAAAAATTAGAAACACAATGCTGAAGATAACTGTAAAGAAATCAGGTAGTACTTCCACGTTTAGTTTAGAAGACAAAGTGAGTTATATGCTTGATTATTTTGCACTGTCAGACGGAGAAACAGCAGCTAGCGAGCACCATAAACAAATGCTTCAACAAAACCGAAATCTATAAAAACGACTGATGAATGAAAATTTACAGAACAAGAAATTGTTGAATAAATAAAAATCGTGATCCCAAATAAAAGTGCTGGTGAGAACGGTGTCAGCAGGAAAATACTCCTTCAGTGATTTTATAAAGTACATCAAGAAATTTAAAACACTTTCTTGAAATACGGTTCTTTTCTGAAGAAATGGAAGTAAGACAAAATAATACCAATAATAAAACCTGGCAAGGAGAACAGTATGGATGTTACTAAATGTCGCCTGTCATCCTCTTGCATATGGTGGTAAAAGTGGTGGAAAAACTGCTGACAGACATAATCATTCAGTTGATTTCCTCAAAGAGCTTTTCAAACACCTGTCAAGATAGGATTATTCGGCAGAAAAGCACTACAGACACTTCAGAAATTTCTTGAAGACACTTTGGTGCATAGCCAGTATCTGTTAATGGTAAGCCTGAACGTACAAGGAGCCTTCGATACCGTTGTGTTGCCTAGCTTTGTTAATACACTACAGGAATTTCAGTATCCTAAAAAGTTATACAATTTAGTACAAAGTTGTTTCGATGATAGCATTTTTGGCTGTCAACAAGACTGAGAGAAATTTAGACAAAGCATACTCCCAAGATTCTTGTCGGAGTTTAGAAACTGGAACATGCGACTCTTTGCTGAACATCAATTACACAACGCAAACATAATTGGTCGCCTACGCTGAAAATTTGGTCGTACTGTCGAAAGGAAGCAGCACCTCTAAAGCTAAGAGCGTTTGGAATACTGAAATATGAAATTTAGAATTATGGCGCGAAAATAAAATTTGTTTCAATGAGTATAAATAGCGGGCCCTACAAAAAGTACAGGAAAAGAAGAAAACAAAAATCAACATCTTCTTGAACAATAAATAATTGCATCAAGGTGACAGATTAAAATATCTTCTAATAATTATTTATGATAAATTCAGATTCATTGACCATATACAGCATATCACATGCAAATGTACGAAATTATTACACACATTATCAATAACAGCCAGACTGAACTGAGAACTTGGTTTCGAAGCTCTAAGAATCATCTACAGAGGAGCAAACCGTGGGTTTTTGCTGAACAGTAAACGATCTATCTGGAGACCGAGGCAATGTTGGCTAGATACCATCCGTATAGACCTGAAGATTGCGGGCATCTGCTCTCACCAAGCACAAGATCGCACCAAATAGAGACAGACAGTCAAAAGAGAAGAACCCGATACATTGCCGAACAAACGCTGACGATGAAGAGGAGAAACAGCAAGAAAGTGAATTGGAGTGCAATTACTCTGCAACGAACCACCAAAGACGACTGATCTCTAGTAGATTTATCACGTAGAGGTTTGTGGAAGGAGCGAAGGAAGGAGGCCGGCAGCTGTGGCCGAGAGGTTCTAGGCGCTACAGTACGGAACCGCGCTGCTGCAACGGTCGCAGATTCGAGTCCTGCCTCAGGCATGGGTGAGTGGGATGTCCTTAGGTTTAAGTAGTTCTAAGTCTAAGGGACTGATGACCTCAGATGTTAAGTCCCATAGTGCTTAGAGCCATTTGAACCGTTTTTGAAGGAAGGAGGGTAGGGCGTTAATGCTCCATAGTCAAAACGATTATTATTGATATAATAATATTGTAGCTTGTATGAAACAAGTATGGGGTAGGAGTCTGTAGTTCATTTTCGGCAATTACGGGTAACTTCAATTTGACTGGATTGACGAAGAGGTAAACTCCAACTAATAGGTGACTTCTAAGTTTCATATAGCAGACAATTCCTCTTATTTCGTTAGACATGTACAGGGTGCTTCCGTAAGAGCGTGCACAAATGTATCAGGACTTAGAGAATGGTCCAATGAACAATTTGAGGTAGGAAACCTGGACTCGGAGAATCCAGCTTAAGGAGATATGTAAGTAAACCTTTCTACCACTTCGTCTAGCATTACTGCTTTCCAGCTCATTTAAAACTAACATGCGAACAAGTTTACACGTAATGTGCTGTTTATTTATGTGTAAATTCTTTATTTCCTGCTATGAAACAAGGAGGACGGAACATCCATATCTTCTACCTGGCCTTCTGAATGGCCAATAGTACTCGACGTTCGTGCAAGGAGTTCTTATCTGACTTGCTGGAAAACGTAACTTCGGCTGCTCATGAGAGGATGGGGATACAACATGACGGTGCACCGCCTCATTTCATACTGAATGCCAGCAGCCATCTTAGTGTTGTATTTCCTGGTCACTGGATTGGAATGGGAGGTCCTATTCCATGGCCTGCCAGGTCACGTGACCTTAATTCCCTTAATTATTTCCTATGGGGATATCTAAAGTCACTTGTTTATTAGATCCCAGTGGATAAAAAGATGGGATTAGTTGCCAGAATTGTAGCTGCCTATAATGTGATTCGAAACACACCATGGATATTCGTCATGCTTGCATTGAGGTTGGTGGCCGTCAGTTTCAGCACATTTTGTAAGGTACAGTGCAAATGGTACGTTTATTGTGCCAGTGATGGTATTTGCAGTTAATTCCAAGTAATGTTAATAAAAAATACACAGTAATGTGATTTTATTCCTATGCTCTCCTTAAGCTGGCTTCTCCGATCCCAGGTTCCCTACCTCAAGTTCTTCAGTGGAGCATCCTCTACGTTCTGTTAAATTTTCTCTTTTTCGAGAGAGAGAGAGAGAGAGAGAGAGAGAGAGAGAGAGAGAGAGAGGGAGAGAGAGAGATGGAGACTGTAACAGCTTGCTTAAATAGAAATAAGGTTTGAAGCTACGACAAAACATTATTAGAAATTGTGTAGAACAAGTCATCTGATGACCTCTAGACGAGAACTGTGATTAGGTGATCTGACACGGTTAACGTCACCAACAGATGAGATATTCATAGTACTGAACGAAAATACGTGATCGACTACAAATAAGATACAGACTTACAGTATAATGGTCTGGTGATGCTGAATATTCGTCTTTAAACTGGCATACAGTCGTCTATTTGCATCCTGGTCGTAGAGAAGTGTGTTGTTAGGAAGATGTGCAGGTACTACAGGTGACCCTTTGACACACTCTTCACTGCCCGGAAACAGCACCACGCCTTTGTCCTTCTCTCGACCAACAGCAGTCACGTCTCCATATTCTTGAAGGTGACTGCATTTCTCATCCAATCTGGCAATGTGTATGCTGGAGACGTTCTTGTTGAGAACAGCTATCTCCGCCGTGACGTGGATCACGAGGGAGGCGAGGAAGATATCGAGCAGGATGCTAGCTTCGGACACTGAGACGATGCCGACGACCTGCAGAGCGAAGACGATTTCGTAGACGGGCGACTGCTGGGTGTCGAGCGGCAGCCAGAGGACCAGTGGCTCGCGGCGCACCACCATCGTGGAGTTCCCCACCGTCACCAGCTTCGGGGTGTCCGTCACCGGCTCCAGGGCCCACAGCGATAAGGCGGTGAGTGGCAGCAGCTGCAGCACACAGTATCGGTCAGCAATCAGTGTGCTGTTCCAGTTAACTTTAGATCAAAGGATAAAAACCAAGGCCCAACTCCCGAACTGAAGTGAGCAAATGACGGATTGACTGGGACAACAGAGAAACTGGCCAAAATACCCACTATATTTATCTACATCTACATTTATACTCCGCAAGTCACCCAACGGTGTGTGGCGGTGGGCACTTTACGTGCCACTGTCATTAACTCCCTTTCCTGTTCCAGTGGCGTATGATTCGCGGGAAGAACGACTGCCGGAAAGCCTCCGTGCGTGCTCGAATCTCTCTAATTTTACATTCGTGATCTCCTCGGGAGGTATAAGTAGGGGGAAGCAATATATTCAATACCTCATCCAGAAATGCACCCTCTCGAAACATGTACAGCAAGCTACACCGCGATGCAGAGCGCCTCTCTTGCAGTCTGCCACTTGAGTTTGCTAAACATCTGCGTAACACTATCACGCTTACCAAATAACCCTGTGACGAAACGCGCCGCTCTTCTTTGGATCTTCTCTATCTCCTCTGTCAACCCGACCTGGTACGGATCCCACGCTGATGAGCAATACTCAAGTATAGGTCGAACGAGTGTTTTGTAAGCCACCTGCTTTGCTGATGGACTACATTAGGACCCTCCCAATTACTCTCAACCTGGCACCCGCCTTACCAACAATTAATTTTATATGATCATTCCACTTCAAATCGTTCCTTACGCATACTCCCAGATATTTTACAGAAGTAATTGCTACCAGTGTTTGTTCCGCTATCATATAATCATACAATAAAGGATCCTTCTTCCTATGTATTCGCAATACAATACATTTGTCTATGTTAAGGGTCAGTTGCCACTCCCTGCACCAAGTACCTATCCGCTGCAGATCTTCCTGCTTTTCGCTGCAATTTTCTAATGCTGCAACTTCTCTGTATACTACAGCATCATTCGCGAAAAGCCGCATGGAACTTCCGACACTATCTACTAGGTCATTTATATACAGGGTTATTACAAATGATTGAAGCGATTTCACAGCTCTATAATAACTTTATTATTTGGGATATTTTCACAATGCTTTGCACACACATACAAAAACTCAAAAAGTTTTTTTAGGCGTTCACAAATGTTCGATATGTGCCCCTTTAGTGATTCGGCAGACATCAAGCCGATAATCAAGTTCCTGCCACACTCGGCACAGCATGTCCCCATCAATAAGTTCGAAAACGTCGTTGATGCGAGCTCGCAGTTCTGGCACGTTTCTTGGTAGAGGAGGTTTAAACACTGAATCTTTCACATAACCCCGCAGAAAGAAATCGCATGGGGTTAAGTCGGGAGAGCGTGGAGGCCATGACATGAACTGCTGATCATGATCTCCACCACGACCGATCCATCGGTTTTCCAATCTCCTGTTTAAGAAATGCCGAACATCATGATGGAAATGCGGTGGAGCACCATCCTGTTGAAAGATGAAGTCGGCGCTGTCGGTCTCCAGTTGTGGCATGAGCCAATTTTCCAGCATGACCAGATACACGTGTCCTGTAACGTTTGCACAAAACACGTTAACTTTTGGTGAACTGCGAATTTGCTGCACGAATGTGTGACGATTCTCTACCGCCCAGATTCGCACATTGTGTCTGTTCACTTCACCATCAAGAAAAAATGTTGCTTCATCACTGAAAACAAGTTTCGCACTGAATGCATCCTCTTCCTAGAGCTGTTGCAACCGCGCCGAAAATTCAAAGCGTTTGACTTTGTCATCGGGTGTCAGGGCTTGTAGCAATTGTAAACGGTAAGGGTTCTGCTTTAGCCTTTTCCGTAAGATTTTCCAAACCGTCGGCTGTGGTACGTTTAGCTCCCTGCTTGCTTTATTCGTCGACTTCCGCGGGCTACGCGTGAAACTTGCCCGCACGCGTTCAACTGTTTCTTCGCTCACTGCAGGCCGACCCGTTGATTTCCCCTTACAGAGGCATCCAGAAGCTTTAAACTGCGCATAACATCGCCGAATGGAGTTAGCAGTTGGTGGATCTTTGTTGAACTTCGTCCTGAAGTGTCGTTGCACTGTCATGACTGACTGATGTCTCACTGCGCTCTCGAGCGCTCTGGCGGTATAAACCTGAAGTGCGGCTTCAGCCGAACAAAACTTTGAGTTTTTCTACGTATCTGTAGTGTGTCGTGACCATATGTCAATGAATGGAGCTACAGTGAACTTATGAAATCGCTTCAATCATTTGTAATAGCCCTGTATATTGTGAAAAGCAACGGTCCCATAACACTCCCCTGTGGCACGCCAGAGGTTACTTTAATGTCTGTAGACGTCTCTCCATTGAGAACAACATACTGTACTCTGTTTGCTTAACACTCTTCAATCCAGCCACAGAGCTGGTCTGATATTCCGTAGGCTTTTGCTTTATCAGGCGACAGTGCGGAATTGTATAGAACGCCTTACGGAAGTCAAGGAAAATGGCATGTACCTGAGAGCCTGTATGTTATATTTTCTGGGTCTAATGAACAAATAAAGCGAGTTGGGTCTCCGTGCATTCGCGAACGCCTAGCCTTTAGCCATTGGAGTCAGGGAATGGTACACTGCTCTGCTAAACCAAAGGAGGAGATAGATGAAGAAAGATAACATATTAACTGCTCGGCAGAAATGACTGCGAGTAATGGAGCATGTTGTCAGAGGTCACCAAGTTGTGCACAGAAAGCTGGACGCCAGATAGCGCAAGGTCAGCACGACTGTAGGGCAGTGTGTGTCAGCCAGCGAGCATTTACATTGCACTTTGGTGGTATTCTTCATTACAATATGACCCGGAGACAACACCCGGGTGACTTCACACGGGAAAGAATCACTGGGAAAGTGGAGAAGAGACGAAATGTGGCGAGTGTAGTCCACGAGTCTGGAATTCCTCGCAGCACTGTTTGACGTGTAAGGGGAACGTTTCGAAACACTGTCACTGCAGGACGAAAGATAGGAGGTGGTCGACCACGGTCAGATACAGCGGCAGATGAGCGCTACGTTGTGCAACAGCAAGAAAGGACCTACACGAAAGACCGGGTGCAATTGCAACTTTGTTTAAATGTATCGCAAAATACGTAATCTCACATCTGACAGTGGCAGGCGACTGCATGGGTGCGTTCTCTTTGCCCCACTGCCAGCGGCGACATCGGCGGCACCGTGTGCGATGGAACCAAAAGCATAAGGACGGGACCGGCAAAGAGTGCGATCACGTGATCTTCTCGCATGAGAGTAGATGCGGTCTGAGTAGTGACTACGGACGCATCCTCATACGGCGAGAGATGGTATTGACCAAGTTTCATTGGGCTATGCTACTTGGCAGAGACACATCATGAGAAAGTTACTTTAGTCCTTACGTTTTGCGCACCTGTCTACGTTATAAAGCAGCAAACGGTCTGTATCCAAGTTTACCTCTACTCTATGAACAGAGAAAACAGACATCTGTGGTCATACGGGAACATTCGATCACGTTATATTTCATTGTGACGCCTTCAACAGAATTACGGAGCCAATAAAAACTAACCACATTCGACACGATATTTTGAGAAATTACTAATGGTCATCAATACTGCACAATGTCGCTCACACCGTTTCCCGCCACGAAAGAGACCAATTTGCCTTGGTATGACAGTTATATAATCCCTCCCATCCCACACAGCATTGTCGTAGATGTGTTGTTGTGATTGAAGAAGTGCTACCGATTGCATCTTGTGTTGCTGAACATTTGAAGGCGAATTTTGCGTTACAGAATGTGCATGTACGATCAACAACACAGCGGCATTTTTGTTGCCTCTGTAAACCTGCAACTGGGATCGCCCCCCCCCCCCCCCCCCCCCGTGCAGTGTTGTAGCCGTTTACTTCTAAGGATGAAAATGGTAATAATGAACAAACATCGGTAAATAACAACGGTAAGAAACAATATTTACCAAGAGAATATACAGGTATTTATCAGCTGAAAATAGACCAAATGAAAGTTTAAAAGAGAATGAATAATAAACAGAAATATATAACAGTTACTTCTAAATATGGAGGTTACGCGCAGAGAGGAACAATTAGAAAGAATACTATCACATTCATATTTCCTTTTTTTTTTTTTTTTTTAATGTGACAGTATTCATTCCAAATGTTCCTTTTTGCCTGTAGCTCTCTTATTGAGGACGAAGTGTTACTATCAAATATTGTCTGTCTAGTATTCATTATGTTTTCAAAACTTTCGTGTTCTCAATTTTAGCCAATATATACGAATGTATTATTTCAGCTACTATTGATAAAGATACATATTTTTTACGGTTGATTAATCGTTATTACTATAATTATTAACGGAAATAGTAAATGACTACAGTGGTCCACGGTGCGCGATCTCAGTTGCAGGTTCAGTCCGGAATCGCGCTGCTGCTACGGTCGCAGGATCGAATCCTGCCTGGGGCATGGATGTGTGTGACGTCCTTAGGCTAGTTAGGATTTAGTAGTTCTAAGTCTAGGGGACTGATGACCTCAGATGTTAAGTCCCATAGTGCTTAGAGCCATTTTTGACCAGTCGCAGGTTGACGAGCGCATCATTTGCAGCGAGAATAAAAATTTGATTTTCACTATGTCACGCAGTTATTGAACCAACTGAAACATTAAAAATACTGCCATAATCTACTGTTTAATAGAACGTTTACCAGACGTAATTGAGAGGTCAGTTGGTGCACAAAATCCTGTATCTTCTTTCGCCCTTCCAACTGCTTTTGGTGTGTCTGTTAGCTCGAGTTTCTGCACTACACCGAGCAAAGGGCCATCCGACGGGGTATTAGGAGATATCCCATGAGTTTTGTAGCCCCGTTGTATGACTTGATGCAGCGTAATTCACAGTGCGTAAGGTACCATGAACGATACCAATCCCGCGTTTGATAACGGCAGCACTTAGCGACTTCCAAAAAACTTTGAACATAATTTCAGATTATTTCTAAACTATTTCAGCAATCTACGAATGAAAAACCAGGAAACTAACAAAACCAACGTATTTGTGGTTTTGCGTCTCCAGTCATGAACATTTGTATGCTTAACTTTAAATATTCAGCTCATTTGTAATGTAATCACATGATTCATGCTGTTTTAAACGAATGAGTTCTATTCTTTAAGGGATCGGGAGTGGGTGTTATTGTTTATTATTAAGCTGAGACACAACTTCGTTACCAATTATAAAGTGTAAGAACTTGAAAAACAGTTAAAAACACCACATATTAACTAAACAGAACAGGGATAAAGAAATCTATAAACAAATTGATAAGCAAAAAGAATCCATTTTTCTTGTGTCTGATATTTTTGAACTCTTCACGTTGTAATACAGTGAGGTGGTTAATCCAAATTTAAATAGAGTAAATGACCTTGTAAGCAAGTTGTGACTTAATATGGTTATGTTACCCTTTTTGTTATTAATTGAAACTGAAATCTTCTTATGTACTGACATGATTATTAAAAATCTTATGTACTGATATGATTTAAAAAAATCGGAACTGTAACACGTATTGACACTTATCGTAAGAAAAGGACACAGAGTTAAATAGAAAACAGTAGTAAAGAGGGCAACAACTGCTACCTGATACAGTCTCATCGGCTACTGTACGCACAATATAAGTTGACAGTTTTGCAATAAACGCTGGAAGCATAAGCACGCGATCGACGCCCTGTTCAAGTTAACGGGCAGCAGCAGGAGAAGTAGAAGTGTACAGGAAACTTCTTTCTGTCATCGCAAGCAGCACACTACGATCAACATCGCATTCACATTGCCTGCTACAGTAATACGGAGTGTGGTATTGTTTAACAGTTAATGTCAGCAATAAGCGGAAACATTCCGTACCGACCCGCAGTCATCCGTCTTCCACTGACTTATTCCCTCCCAGAAAAGGCTCAGTCGTGTGGCTAGGGTCTCCTGTCGGGTAGACCATTCGCCTGGTGCGGGTCTTTCGAGTTGACGTCACTTCGGCAACCTGCGCGTCGATGGTGATGAAATGATGATGATTAGCACAACACAACACCCAGTCCCTGAGCGGAGAAAATCTCCGACCCAGCCGGGATTCGAACCCGGGACCTTAGGATTGACATTCTGTCACGCTGACCACGCAGCTGCCGGGGCCGGACAAAAGGCTCAGTGCGTACTGTAGATAACGTTAGCTGAAAAAAAAAGGAGAAGATGAAGAGTTCTTACCGGTCGTCCAAATTACAGTTAGGTATATTACCTGCTGCACTCCTCGACTCATCAGAACGAAATGCGCCATGTAAAAGCGGCTTGCAGATTTGCCAAATTCAGATTTTTATTTTTATTTTTTTTCAAGCCATCAATCTCCTGACTGGTTTGATGACGCCCGCCACGAATTCCTCATCTGTGTCAACCTCTTCATCTCAGAGGAGCACTTGCAACCTACATCCGAAATTATCAGCTGCATGTACGAGGTTTGGAACTTAAATAATGGCAACTATTTATTCACAACCGATACAAAAGAGTTACATGTTTACACCTGTTACTGTCCTTCAAAGCAATCATCAGCTTTGTGTACAACCCGTTGCCGGCGATGTGGAAGGTGTAGTATACCATTAGCAGAGCCTGTTCTGTTGATAGTGCGAAAGGACCGGTCTAAAGTTATGGTGATTCTCGTGTATGTCTGTGATGGTATTATCATAACGCATTACGTTCTTCCACGGCAGACCGTCAGTGCACAGCATAACTGATCGTTTCTGGAGCATCACCTGCGACCAGCATTGCGAAAGAAGCGGCGACACTTTCTGCGCAATCCGCCCATCATTTTGCACGACAGGGCAAGCTGTAGCTGCTCTCTTTGGTCGATGGGACTGGGAAGTAGTGTACCATCCACCATACTCCCCGGACTTAAGTCCTTGTGACTTTAATTTGATTTCGAAGATGAAAGAACCACTTCGTGGCATTCGCTGCAGAACTGTTCCAGAGATTCGACCGTCAGTAGACCGCTCTATTCCTCCCTTCGCACCATCAACAGAACAGGCTCTGCCAACGGTATACTAAGCCTTCCATATCGCTGGCAACGGGTTCTGCACAACGCTGGTGACTAATTTGAAAGACAGTAACAGGTGCAAACATGTAACTCTTTTGTATCGGTTGTGAGTACATAGTTGCCAATATTTGAGTTCCAACCATCGCAATCCACTCTCTGTTTTCCTCTACAGTTTTTACCTGCTACATATCCCTCAAGAACCATTTAAGTTTCTCCCTGATTTCTTAAAAGATGTCCTACCATTGTGTCCCTTTTTCCTGTCAGTGTTTTCCATGTATTCCTTAATTCGTCGATTTTCCAGAGAACCACCTCATTCCTTATCTTATTAGTCCACTTAATTTTCAACATTCTTCTGTAGTACCACATCTCAAAGGCTTTGATTCTCTTCCCTTCCGGTTTTCCCACAGTCCATGTTTATCTACCACACAATGCTGTGCTCCAAACGTACATTCTTAGAAATTTCTTCTTCAGATTACGACCAATGTTCGCTACTAGCAGATATCTCTTGGCCAGGGATGACCTTTTCGCTAGTGTTAGTCTGCTCTTCATTTCCTGCTTTGTCCGTCATGGGCTATTTTGCTGCATCTACTTCGTGATCACCAATCCTGTTGTTAAATTTCTCGCTGTTCTCATTTTTGCTTCTTCTTATTACTTTCATCTTTTCGCTTTACTCTCAATCTATATTATGTACTCATTAGACTGCTCATTCTGTTCAACAGATCCTGTAATTCTTCTCCACTTTTACTGAGGATAGCAATGTCATCAGCGAATCTTATCACTGACGGTCTTCCAACTTGAGTTTTAATTCCACACTTGAACCTTTCTTTTATTTCTTCGATGTATAGTGTGACAAGCAGGGGCGAAGGAATACATACCTGTCTTGCACACTTTTTAATCCAAGCACTTGGTTCTCCGTCTTCCACTCTTATTGTTCCCTGTTGGTACTTATGCAAACTGTATATTACTCTTCTCGCCCAATAGCTTATGCCTATTTTTCTCAGAACTTCGAAGATCTTGCGCCAATTGACATTGTCGAACGCTTTTTCCACGTCGACAAAACCTACGAAGATGTCTTGATTTTTCTTTAGTGTTCAACTGCAACCTCATAATAGCCTCTCTGGTTCCGTTCCCTTTCTCAAAGGTAAATTGGTCGTCATCTAACACATCCTCAATTCTTTTCCATTTTCCTGTATATTATCCTTGTCAGCAGCTTGGGTGCATGAGCTGTTAAGCTGATTGTACGATAATTCTCGCACTTGTCGTCTCTTGCAAAGTTCGCGATTGTGAATACAATTTTCTCCGGAAGTCAGATGGCATATTGCGAGACTCATACATTTTAGGAATAGGATTTTTGTTGCCCCCTCCCCAATGATTTTATAAATTCTGATGGAATGTTTTCCATCCCTGTGGCCTTATACGATCTTAAGTCTTCCAAAGCGCACTTAAATTCTGATTCTAATACTGGACTCCAGTTTCTTCTTCTGTCACTTCATCAGACGAGTCGCCCTCACTTTCCACCTACCTGCTTTTCCTCCTCTGCATATAACAGTGGAATTACCGTTTCGCTCTTAATGGTACCACCCTTGCTTTTAATTTCACCGAAGATTTTTGTGATTTTCCTGAACCCAGACTGCTTATCAGACTACCTTTTTTACCAGCTTATAAATTTCTCACACTTTCTCAAACACCTAGAACATCTTTGACTTTGCTACATCGTCTATATAGTTGAACACCAACACTCAAGTCCCCACAAGCCTTGACGAACCTGTCCTGAAGCCCCTTCTCTACCGACACATTGCATCTTTACTTCATCTCCAAACACTCCACGTCCTTTCCCACCATATCAGTCTCCTTCCGCTCCGTTATCTCTGAAATCTACCCTTTGTCTCATCGCACCCCATCAGTAATTAGGGTTCGAAATCACTGTTTACTTCCACAACTGACATCCCACACATCTACTGACACTAACATTCCACTTCCCAGTTCCATTGAGCAAAGAAATCCCACATTCTTTTCCATACTAATCCATATACTATACATGTAATTTCGTACATGCACACCATCGGCAAGTATGTAAATGATTAGAGTTGTAATTCTCTACAACAGATGGAATCGCCACTAGAGTGCATTAGTGCCGCTCGTTTTTAGCGTTTTTACCAGGCTTGGAAGGATATGTAAGAAGCGTGAAAAGCGTCAGATGTTGAGTGATCATTGTGAAGGATATGGAGATGCGTAGTCGTATGAGACAGCGTTATCAGTACCTGATAGAGATTGAAAGAGTCGTCATTGTGAGTCTTGAATTAGCCGACTTGTCGTATCCTGTAACATAAAAATTTATGGGGCATTCTGATATGACAGAGGTCCGATGTTGGACTGCATGGAAACCTGAGAGCAGGCATACTCGCTGTCGAGGTTCCCCATAAACCAGATATGACCGCCACTAGGAAGTATCGGTGTGTAGTGCGCCAACCACAGTACAATAAATCTGCGTCTGCTATCTGACAACAAGAAATGGGCTTCATGTATCATTCTGTGTCATCCCAGACCACTAGTGGGAGACTAGCAGCAGGATAACTAAGGAATTACTGTCCCATGTGTAGCCTGGTGTTAATACAACACTAACAACTGTATTTGCAACCATCAGGTATTAATTCAATTCACGGCTGGTCGTGACTGAGGGAACTCTGACGGCATAGTGGTACATGGTGAACATCCTGAGTCCTCATGTGTGACACTATCATTGTGCCATTTTTCAATAGTACAATGCTTGTCCACACATGGAATGCCTTTCTATGAATTGCCTGAGTGATGTAGAGGTTATCCTTTGGTCAACAAGATCCCTATATTTGTCCCAGCTGGGACGGCTACTCAGAGGATGTCACGGACCAGTTACAACAGTTGTGGGCCAGATTGCCTCAGGAAAGATACAGAGTCTTTATGAGACCCTTCCCAACCGAATCAGTGCCTGCATGCAGGCCAGAATGGGTAAAACGTTATACTGATAAGTGGGCTCATACTATCAAGTGCTTCGCAAATTTGACTCAATGAAGGCAATCGGTGACAAATCAACATACACGCTCTCAACCCGTGAAGTATTATATCGTTTTCTTATCCCATTCTGGGTGCTTCACTTTTTTTTTCCAGCTGTGTAATATCCTCTACAATTCTACTTACAACTCAGTCCCCTTACCAGAAGCCGCCATCATACCTTACTTATCATAACGAGAATGTATGCTGGATCACCGTCATCTTCTAATAAACATCACCATGTTATTGTGCCTCAATGGCGGATACATGTGATGGACGCCGCCCGCGTTGCCACCCGCGCCGCACCGCGCCCGCCACGCTATCGTTCGTTGTTTTCGTCAGTTGACTCGACTGAATCGAGTTATCGAGTGGTTAAACGTTCCTATGTAGCACGCGCGTCCGTGTCATCGTATTTCGTAACTTTGTCTCGCACGTAGATAGCTAATTGTGATTAAGAAAAGAGACTAAAGGGAGAGATTCTTCAATGCAAGCAACGAGTATAAACGCCCTTAATGATCGTGATCCTGTTATGCAAGTGCTGTTGTTTGTCCTAGGTCTGACTACCCTGCTTTTCACCTGCTGAGCATAATATTTGCTTGTCTACCAGCATTTATTGCTACCGTAGAAAAACGTTTTTCAGCGTTGTGGCGTAGAAAGACATTGTTGAAGTCGACGATGAAGTAGGATCTACTTAATGGCTTAGATCTGTTGAACACTCACCCTGACGTTGATTGTCGTATTGACGATATACTTAACGAATTTACCATCGATAAAATGGGGGCCAATTATCCTTCCTCCCATAATTCCGCACCATACATTAGCCCGCCAAAGTCGCTGATGTTCCATTTGTCAAGCCATCATGGATTTTCCGTTGCCCAATAGTGCATATTATGCCGATTTACGTTACCACTGTTGGTGAATGACGCTTCGTCGCTAAATAGAACGCGTGCAAAAAATCTGTCATCGTCCCGCAATTTCTCTTGTGCCCAGTGGCAGAACTGTACACGACGTTCAAAGTCGTCGCCGTACAATTCCTGGTGCATAGAAATATGGTATGGGTGCAATCGACGCTGATGTAGCATTCTCAACACCGACGTTTTTGAGATTCCCGATTCACGCTTAACTTGTCTGCTACTGATGTGCGGATTAGCCGCGACAGCAGCTAAAACACCTACCTGGGCATCATTTGTTGCAGGTCGTGGATGACGTTTCATATGTGGCTGAACACTTCCTGTGTAACTATCCGGCGAAGAGTCCGGACACTTGCATGATGTCGTCCAGGATACCGAGCAGCATACACAGCACACGCCCGTTGGGCATTTTGATCACAATAGCCATACATCAACACGATATCGACGTTTCCCGAAGTTGGAAAACGGTCCATTTTAACACGGGTGATGTATCACGAAGCAAATACCGTCCGCACTGGCGGAATGTTACGTGATACCACGTACTTACACCTTTGTGACTATTACAGCGCCATCTGTCACAAAGCGAAAAAAGTGGTCCAACTAAAACATTCATATTTCTTTACGTACTACACGAATATGTAATAAAAAATGGGGGTTCCTATTAAAAAAAAAAGCCAGTTGATATCCGTTTGGCCTATTGCAGCGCCATCTAGCGGGCCAACCGTAGCGCCATCTGGTTTCCCACTTCAAGCTAGACGATTTTCGTTCTTTGTAATTTTCTCGTTTGACGCTTATTTCGTGAGATATTTGGCCCGGTCACTACCAATGGACCACCCTGTATAAGGAAGAGAACCACAGTTGTAATTTTTTTATATCATAAGATGGCATTGTCTTTTACATGTACATATTCAGTTTAAATAAAACTTTCTTAAACTTTGCATGTGGCCTCATTATTTTTTATTACGGTAAAAGTAAAGGTAGCTCAAGATATCTTTAGCGCCCCCTCCTTGAAATATTTCTGTATCCGCCACTGGTACCTTCTCAATGCCTTCATTTAAAAATTTTACTGTCCAAGAAAGTTGATTTAACCAGTGCCAGGACCCCCCCCCCAGGTAAGAGAAATGTAAATTATTACTAAATAATAATAACAATAACAAAAATAATAACACGAACACGCCAATAAACTGACCTGCCAGACGTTGAAGACTGTTGCGGCGCGCCGGTCATAGATACGCCTGATCCCTGGGACTTGCTCAACGTATCTCTTCCTTGTGTCCAGCAACGTCACTACCAAACGTCCCAAGCGACCTCTCTGCTGCATGAAGAGCACCGCCTGTCAACATCAAAAGCAAAGGGGATCACCCGTTCTGCACGTCAGGAAAGCAGAAGTTGGAGTCGAGAGAGCAGTATTCGTGAATATGTATAAAAATATAAGTAAGTCATGAGTGGTAAAAAGTTGGAACACACATGAAGAACAGGAATATAGACGGATTTCAGAACAAAGATGAACCAGAACAGGATTTAAAACAGGCGATTACTAAAGTTCTGAAACCTCTAAGCACAAAACAGCTAATGTTCTACATTGTTTAGTCTTTCTAGCTCAGATGACTGGCAGGGACATTGCATATTATCTAGGAGGGGGTGGACCCCATTCCTAAGAGATAGCACCAAGCGAGCTGACGTTGCGGTAAGACATTCGAATAGTGTGTGGGAACACAACAGTTTTCCATCCGGCCATCCGGATTCATTTTCCCGAGATTTACCTAAACCAACCAAGAGGGACGATGGGGTAGTTCCTCTGAAAGGACACTGCCATTTTCTTTCCTAGTCCTTGCCCTATCCGAGCTTGTGCCCCGTCTCTAATGACCTCATCGTCGACGGGAGATAACAATTCCCTGTGTGACATCCAGCCCATTGTAGACCTTGGTTCCTTTCGACCGAGTGTCGCAAAACTGGAGGTGGAACTGCTTGAGAAATTCTTGGTTGTAAAAGTAGAGGCATCATCTGCAAAACGTCATTATGTTGCTGCAGATAATGTGGCTCTACCATTTCAAATGAAGACAGAACCGCAGTGAAATTAATATGTTGACTAACGTAAGAGCGCTCTGGAAAAGAATAAAAACCATTATGACACAGGAGAAAAAAGAAGGCTCCTTTTCCTTCTGAGGCTCACTGGATCCCATAAATAGCGGTTATCTGAAAAAGGGTATAACAGAGACTGGCTCTTTCTATATAAAACTACGCATTCATTCTCACTGTGAGTTGAAAAAATAAGTCGCGATTTGCGTTTAAGCAGTACATATCGACTATGACAATGAACCTGCTAGAGCATAAGCAATTGCGATGGCAAAAGTGCACTAGTTGCATTAGAAAGTTTCCCCACACATCCCATTGCCTAGGTTTGACCCCTTAGCTCAAAAAGTTGTTTTTAGTCAATAAAATTCAGTCATGTGAAGAGATCTGGTCCATCGTAAACTAGAATTCTCGAATGGGAAGCAAATATATCTTAGGGAATAAAGACACGGGAATCATCATATCCAAAAGGCAGTGAAGATAGGAAATTCCTTAAAAAAAGGTCTCTTATTGGCTTTTTACGATATTAACAGAATACACAATTATTTTGTACTCCTAATTAGTGGATAAACATTTGAAAAATTGTTTCTTCCTTTCTTTACTGAACAAGATGAACATTTACCCAAGAAATCAAAGATGGAAAGATCAATACACCACAAAGTGACAGCCACAGTTTCCTGAAACAATATGGTTTCTATTCCCAACAGTTTTCGATATAGAACACTAGAGCCATTTGGTGCGTACAGCATCCCCTTTTCTTGGCTTGTGGTAGAGAACAAATAGGTTTTTACTGCTTTGGCATGCACCACAGCGGATGGTGTACTTCTTCCAAATTTATTCTGAACTTGTAATCACTACAGTTCACACAGTTTGAAAAAGGAGCACACTTTCATCTATTCGATACTATAAATTGCTGAACCACTAGTCAAAATTGCATTATTCTGTTTTCTTTCTTCCGTTACAAGTTCATTGAGCGAAATTTTTCCCGTTTGTCGCATAGACGCCCAATGAGAAAAACGTATGAGCTTACATTTATGGCAGGATGTCTCGCAGATAGCAATGCAGACAGCGATTGTTATCCTGACTTGGACGGATTTTCATACATTCTGAAAGACGGTTCCGTAACTGTCGTTAATAATGAACTGCAAGAGCTCTTCTATTCTTTGTAGCTTGTTGAAATCGTAGCTTGATATCAGCAAACTCGTCTCAAAATTTCTACATATTGTTGTTCAGCGTCTACATCATGCTCGAAAATTTTGCCAGTCCTTTTCACTTGGCCTTGAGATAGTTTCTGCGAGCCTCGTAGCTGAGCCGTTCCAAGTCCAGCACAAAATGAAAATCTTCGTACATTTCAAAAAATGGTTTAAATGGCTCTGAGCACTATGGGACTTCTAAGGTCATCAGTCCCCTAGAGCTTAGAACTACTTACACCTAACTAACCTAAGGACATCACACGCATCCATGCCCAAGGCAGGATTCGAACCTGCGACTGTAGCGGTCGCGCGGTTCCAGACTGAAGCGCCTAGAACCGCTCGGCCACCAGCTGCCGGCTCGTACGTTTCATTCAGAAAGCTTACTTTCATGTCAACATTGCTAGTCCCCCTCCTCGTTCTCAGTCCTGCTCCAGCTTCCCTCTTGTAATTTTCTTCTGTCTTTCAATTTTTCGCTCGTTACAAAAACGCACTCCCAGGCGAACTGTGCCATAGGCCTATGGTCTTGCTACCATTCGGTAGTTGCTTCATGAAAATTAGCCGCGCTGAGTGGCCGCACGATTTGAGGCGCCATGTCACGGATTGCACTGCCCCTTCCTCCGGAGGTTCGAGTCCTCCCTCGGGCATGAGTGTGTGTGTTGATTTAGCATAAGTCAGTGTAAGTATAAGTAGTGTGCAAGCCTAGGGACCCACGACCTCAGCAGTTTTGTCCCTTACGAATTTACACACACATGAACATTAAATGATTCAAAAAGGTGGGGTTCGTTAATTAGATGAATGTTTGATAGCGTTCCTTGATAAATTGGGGTGAGTCACTGACATGCACAAACTGTACACAGCATCCCTTCTCATAGCAGTGGTTTATCAGCCGCCTAACTTCGAGGAGGTTCCCTAAGAAGGCGACGGAGCTGCATTCATTCACGTCGCCTTGATCAACAGTCAGAGGTCGTTGGCCCACATGTCTGTATGTTGGTGTTTGGAAAGGGGTGGGGAGGGAAGGGGGCACACGATGGCAAGTACACTGAAGAGCCAAAGAAACTGGTACCCCGCCTAATACCGTGTAGGTCTCTCCTGAGCACTCAAAGTGCCGCAACACGATGTGGCATCGACTCGAAAAATGTCTCAAGTAGTGCTGGAGGAAATTCAGACCACAGACCGTGCAGGGCTGTCCCCTCTCCACCCCTCGCCTTTGGAGATGACCAAGAATGTAATATCGGTTGTCGACCCCTACCGTGATATTTTGTTCTACTTTCCAACTGCATATCAGACGTTGAGTGTTTCGCTTTAAGATTCCAGCCTAAGTTTCTGACTTGTGCAAATGCAGTGCGAATCACGAACCATCGCAAATTATTGTACTGATTAACTTTCTCGAAAGGTGGAGTATTTTGGTTTTGGATACTTATCAATAGAACTGTTCTATGAGGGTGTTTAGTAAGTATGATGCAACACATTCTTTTCTCAGCCATTTTCGGCTGAAACAGTGTAGAATTTGTTGTGGGTCATCGTGGAACATTCCTTCTGCAGCATGTATAATTTCTTGAATTTTCGTTTGGTGGCGACGTTAAGCTTCAAAGTGGCATTCATAACAGAGGTGGTTTCCAAGCAGAGAGCTGTGATTGAGTTTCTTTTGGCGGAAAACCAGAGTATCGCAGATATTCATAGGTGCTTGGAGAACGTCCGTGGAGACTTGGCAGTGAGCGAAAGCACACTGAGTCGGGCGCGACGTCTGTCATCATCGCAACACTGTTGCACAAACCTGGCCGATCTCCTGCGTGATGGCCAGCTGCACATAGCGCTGACCCCAGCACTGTTGGAACGTGCGGACACTCTCTTTCGCGGTGATCGACTTCGCTTCACAATTGCACATTTCTATTGGCGGTGCTGTGACACTCGTCCACCAGGTGGGGTACTCGAGAGTGTGTGCCCGCTGGGTTCTTCGCTGCCTAACAGAAGACCATAAAGATCAACATAGGAGCACCCGTGTGAAATTTCTTGCGCGTTATGAAGCTGATCGTGACAAATAATTGTGAATCATCCTCACAACTGATGAAACACGGGTTCATCACTTCCAAACGGAAACAAAACGGCAATCTCCTCCGAAGAAAACGTTGATAGCTACACTCTCAGCCGTTCTACATCTACATGTACATGGTTACTCAGCAATTCACACTTAAGTTCCTGGCAGAGGGTTCATCGAACCATTTTCATACTACTTCTCTATCATTCCACTCTCTAATGGCGCGTGGGAAAAAGGAACCCCTAAATCTTTCCGTTCGAGCTCTGATTTCTCTTATTTTATTATGATGATCATTTCTCCCTACGTAGGTGGATGTCAACAAAATATTTTCGCATTCGGAAGAGAAATATGGTGATTGAAATTTCGTAAATAGATCTCGCTGCAAAGAGAACCGCCTTTGTTTCGGTGACTGCCACCCCAACTAGCGTATCATATCGGTGACACTCTCACCCCAATTGCGCGATAACACGAAACGAGCTGCCCTTTTTTGCACTTTTTCGATGTCCTCCGTCAATCCTATCTGGTAAGGATCCCACACCGCGCAGCAATATTCCAGCAGAGGACGGACAAGTGTAATGTAGGCTGTCTCCTTAGTGGGTTTGTCTCATCTTCTAAGTGTTCTGCCAACAAATTGCAGTCTCTGTTTCGCCTTCCCCACAATATTATCTATGTGGTCTGTCCAGATTAAGTTGCTCGTAATTGTAATTCCTAGGTATTTAGTCGAATTGACAGCCCTTAAATTTCTGCGATTTATCGTATACCCAAAATGTATCGGGTTTCTTTTAGTACCCATGTGGATGACCTCGCACTTTTCTTTGTTTAGTGCCAATTGCCACTTTTCGCACCATACAGAAATTCTCTTTAGATCATTTTCTAATTGTAATTGATCGTCTGATGATTTTACTGAACGGTAAATTACAGCATCATCTGCACACAATCTAAGGGAGCTGCTCAGATTATCAACTTGATTATTTATGTAAATCAGGAACAGTAGAGGGCCTGTGACACTACCTTGCGGAACGCCAGATATCAGTTCCGTTGATTAAAGTCAAGGCTACGCTGTGTAGCAATCTGCAGATGTTATTGTGTTTGATATTATCCATCATGGTGCAATGATCAGCTATGAAGTGTATTGTGCTATCCTCAGGAAAATGAAGAAACGACTTTCGCAGATTCGTTGCCACAAGAATGCAGATCACCTTCCCAAACGCAAGGCCTCACACAAGTGTGCACACCCGTGAAGAGCCGACAAAACTTCATTGGTATGTTCTTTCCTATCCACGCAACAGCCATGATCTCACACCTTCTGACTTCCTGTCTGCTTTGCCCAATGAAGCATGCACTCCACAGGAAGCAGTGCATGGTTGATTTGGAGGTTGCTGACGCAACAAAACTTTGGCGCCGACGTCGACCAGTACAGAGGTACCTTGCGGGCATACTAGCCGTCCCAGTAACGTGGCGTAAGGTTGCCGCGTTGAATGGATGGAGTTTATGTTGAAAAATAGCGTTTTGGAGCCGGAAGATTGGGGTATAATATGGTGTACTGCGGGAGCGGGTAAGGTTTCGGCTCGCTTGCCGTGCCCAGCCACGAGTGCCAAAGCACTCACAAGGGAACCTCCCCATCGCACCCCGCCCCCCCCCCCCCCCCAGATTTAGTTATAAGTTGGCACAGTGGATAGGCCTTGATAAACTGAACTCAGATCAATTGAGACAACAGGAAGAAGTTGTGTGGAACTGTGAAAAAATAAGCAAAATATACAAACTGAGTAGTCCATGGGTGACATAGGCAACGTCATGCACAATGTGAGCGCAAGAGCGCCGTGGTCCCGTGGTAGCGTGAGCAGCTGCTGAACGAGAGGTCCTTGGTTCAAGTCTTCCCTGGAGTGAAAATTTTACTTTATTTATTTTTGCATAGTTATTATCTGTCCGTTCGTTCATGGACGTCTCTGTTCACTGTAATAAGTTTAGTGTCTGTGTTTTGCGACCGAATCGCAAAACCGTGCGATTAGTAGACGAAAGGACGTGCCTCTCCAATGGGAACCGAAAACATTTGATCGCAAGGTCATAGGTCACCCTATTCCTCCACAGGAAAACACATCTGATATATTCTATACGACACTGGTGACGGCATGTGCACCACATGACAGGAATATGTTGTCGACCCACCTAACTTGTACACTTCGCGATTCTTCTACCTTGCCCGATTTAGGTTCCCAAAAATGTGATGAAAACATAAGAGTTTGTCACATAAACTGAAAATAAAACATAAAAATTTTCACTCCATGGAAGATTTGAACCAAGGACCTTTCGTTCCGCAGCTGCCCACGTTACCACGAGACTATGGCGCTCCTGCGATCCTACTGTCCTTAATCTATATGTCACCCATGGACTACTCAGTTTGTATATTTTGCTTATTTTTTCACAGTTCCACACAACTTCTTCCTGTTTTCTCAATTGATCTGTGTTCAGTTTATCAAGGCCTATCCAATGTGCCAACTTATAACTAAATCTGAGGGGGGTGCGATGGGGAGGTTCCCTTGTCAGTGTCGTTTCACCTTTCCCCCACCGTCACGCCACGCTGTCTGAGCGCGAGGAGAGGAAGAGCGGAAAACTGCAAACACACCGCATTCAAATGGTAGTGCAGTCTCGCTGCACACGACTTCTTTATATATTTCACATTGCTCAACAACATTGGCGACAAACAAAACAAACTTTCAGAATTATTTCATTATTTTTGGCCCGCTGAATGCATAAATTATACTCAGCACAATCTGTTGGCATAAGGACAGACGCAGACAACTTAATAGGGCATCGCACTCAAGTTGCCATGTAATCGTGACTTATTTAGTTTCATAAACGAAAAAAATTGGTCTCTCACACATATATGGCGATCGCAATATTGTAGCACTGTTACAACCTCATTATGGAGACTTTGAAAGTCTTAGTGAGGAAAGCTATGTAGACATCCTTAACGGTTTTAACACAGAAAGATTTTCCGTTAGAACGGGAATTACCTTAAGGGCCAATCAGTTACACTTTCACATCCACAGGAACGCTTTCTACAGAAACGGCAAACAGTCTCGAAAACAGCTCGGAAACCGATGTATGATTGGCAGTGTCCTCAAAATCTTTATAAAACTATCCCTGTAATTCTTTCAAGGCCACAATAAATTCTTCAAACCTCGCGTTTCCTTTAACGCCAGAGATTCAAATGGTTCAAATGGCTCTGAGCACTATGGAACTTAACTTCTGTGGTCATCAGTCCCCTGGAACTTAGAACTACTTAAACCTAACTAACCTAAGGACATCACACACATCCATGCCCGAGGCAGGATTCGAACCTGCGACCGTAGCAGTCCCGCCGTTCCGGACTTCGCGCCTAGAACCACTAGACCACCGCGGCCGGCCAACTCCAGAGAGCTGAGGGAATTGGACACTCCTTGTCAGAAAGTGTACATTCTAAATTGCGATTTTCTTTTTAAATACATTCCCACAAAATAAGAAGTTAATATGCGATGTGTGCAAAATGCGAAGTCTGGACTCATTTTCGTTCTTGCACTCTTTTTTAGTTTATAAATTCAACAATAGCGAGTTTTAAATCGAGAAAATCATACCGGGCATGCCACTTGACTTAGTCAACGGACTTTGTTGTAATATCTGAATTCTCGATACTCTTTATTCGGTTCCACTAAAACTGTTGCAGCTGACAATGGAATAATGCGTGCGACTTCAGATATTTCGCTATTTGTACCACCAATTTCTTCACTTGCTCCATGCCTGCAAATAAGCACAAAATGCTTTTTGATGTACAGAACAATGAGTCCCGTCCGTCGATCGTCACAAATTTTTGCTCTTACATTGTCAACAAAATCTTTAAATTATTTCTCGTTGGTATTTAATGCTGTTCGTAGCAAGTAAACAGTACCTGTCACTTATGCGAACTGAGGATTCTTATCACCCTCTTCTGTCATCCCGATTCATTTTAAAAGATTGCGACGATACATCACGAGATTACCTCGTTTTGTGCAAACAGCCACTGGGCCTGTGAACGTCCTTCATAGCTTAAACGAATAGTGAAGGTTAAACAGCGCTGACAGCACTATTGTGCCAAACTGAAGAGAGTTGTGGAGACCGAAAAATGCCGCACCGCAATGCTGAATTAAATTCCGCGTTGCTCCGAGTACTTCCGAGAAAGACCGAGCAGAGCTGAGTGACAGGCTTCGCCTTGGCCCGTCCGAGGGCCACACACGCTGTACTCGTGAAGTATGGCACGCCGTAGCCGGCCCTGGTATATTGGAATTCTCAATATATCTAACCTGCTTTCAGAAAAAATGTGTTTCATTACTTACTGAACTCCCTTGGGCTGTGTTCTCGTCAATAATTGAAAAACAGTCTTATCGAATTTAATATTGTTATTATACCGCCAACTGGTTTCAACCCGACGTAGGGGTCATCTTCTGGGCGTTTACATTGTGAAATTATAGATATCCGTCAGAAAGGCTCTATTATACAACAGCTAAAATTACGTAAATTTAAAATATGTTACCCATTGGTCGACTGCTGGTGGTGTCACTCCTGTCTACATCACGGCAAGAAACTGTCCAACCCCTCTTCGTATGGGCTTAAATAGCGTACTGAGATCACGTGAGTAGACGGCAACACCCCCAGCGGCGATCAACGGTATTTTAAACAGTTTATTATATGTAATTACTTGTCACCTAATAAACTGCATTAAATGCCGCTGATCACCGGTGGGGGTGTTGCCGTCTATTCACGTGATCTCAGTACGCTATTTAAGCCCATACGAAGAGTTAGACTCGGATAGTTTCCTGCCGTGATGTAGACAGGAGTGACACCACCAGCAGTCGACCAATGGGCAACATATTTTAAATTTACATAATTGTAGCTGTTGTATAATAGAGTCTTTCTGACGGATATCTATAATTTCACAGTGTAAACGCCCAGAAATGACCTTGTGGATGACATCGGAAGTTCACTGAGGCTTTTTGCGGATGATGCTGTGGTATATCGAGAGGTTGTAACAATGGAAAATTGTACTGAAATGCAGGAGGATCTGCAGCGAATTGACGCATGGTGCAGGGAATGACAATTGTGTCTCAATGTAGACAAGTGTAATGTGCTGCGAATACATAGAAAGAAAGATCCTTATCATTTAGCTACAATATAGCAGGTCAGCAACTGGAAGCAGTTAATTCCATAAATTATCTGGGAGTACGCATTAGGAGTGATTTAAAATGGAATGATCATATAAAGTTGATCGTCGGTAAAGCAGATGAAAGACTGAGATTCATTGGAAGAATCCTAAGGAAATGCAGTCCGAAAACAAAGGAAGTAGGTTACAGTACGCTTGTTCGCCCACTGCTTGAATACTGCTCACCAGTGTGGGATCCGTACCAGATAGGGTTGATAGAAGAGTTAGAGAGGGTCCAGCGGAGAGCGGCGTGCTTCGTTACGGGATCGTTTAGTGCTGGCGAGAGCGTTACGGAGATGATAGATAAACTCCAGTGGAAGACTCTGCAAGAGAGATGCTCAGTAGCTCGGTACGGGCTTTTGTTGAGGTTTCGAGAACGTACCTTCACCGAAGAGTCATGCAGTATATTGCTCCCTTCTACGTATATCTCGCGAAGAGACCATGATGATAAAATCAGAGAGATTAGAGCCCACACAGAAGCATACCGACAATCCTTCTTTGCACGAACAATACGAGACTGGAATAGAAGGGAGAACCGATAGAGGTACTCATGGTACCCTCCGCCACACACCGTCAGGTGGCTTGCGGAGTATGGATGTAGATGTAGATGTAGATGTAGATGTAGAAGGTGAAACCGGTTGGCGGTATAATAATAATAATAAATGCGATTAAGACTGTTTTTGAATTATTGATTAATCATAGTAATCGCTGCTTCTCTCCACAACCATGTTGTCCAAAAATCTGTGTTCTCGTCGCTCCACAATCAGACTTATCACTCACCCTGACGGCCCAAGCGCCGCTGCACGTGCACTGGAAGAAGACGTCGCGCAGCGTCTCCGGGTCGGTGGGGGTGTCGACGATGAGCTGGACGAAGCTGGAGGCGGACACGAGCGCGTCGGTGGCCACGACGAAGAGCGCCGCCAGCATCCAGGGGCCGGCCGGCCCCGAGCCGGGGGGCCGCCACATCCCCAGCAGCTGCAGCGCCGTCCCGCTGGGGCCCAGCAGCGCCTTCGCCTCAGCGTCCATCTGGGCAACAGGCCAGCGAGTGCGATCACTCCTCTGCGGGCACAGTCTATCGGCGTATTCCAGTACGAGTTCCATTCTTTCTCTCGAACTAGGTAACAAGGAGCACCTGTACTATGTTTCGCGAAGTTTTGGGTCAGTGACCCAGCATAAGTGGGGGCTTCATGCCAGGAGCACCTGTACTATGTTTCACAAAGTTTTGGATCAGTGACGCAGCATAACTGGGGATATCTTGTCATACGTCAGTGTTAAGTTGGGTCTAGCTATTTTCTACTGAGAGATGCAGGTTTCAGTGGGCCACTGGCTCACGCTGGTTACTTTTACGTGATAAGAAAATGGTCCAAATGGCTCTTACCACTATGGGACTTAACATCTGAGGTCATCAGTCCCAAACCTAACTGTTCTAAGGACATAACACACATCCAAGCCCAGGGCAGGATTCGAACCTGCGACTGTAGTGGTCGCGCGGTTCCAGACTGAAGCTCCTAGAAACGCTCGGCCACAGCGGCCGGCTCCCGATAATAGTGACACATACTGTTGAGTAAATTTCGTAGCTATTTTACGTAACCATTGCATACGCAGGACAGCCATATCAAGCTGTATTATATGTCGGCTTTGAAATGCAGCTTTATCTGTACAAATACGAAATATCGGTGACTGCGTTATTAAGAAGTACGAGGCAATGTTCCTTTTGACATTCACACGTGTATGAAGCAAAATGCACTACAGCGACTACAGTAGTCAAGAAACAGAAAAAATATATTAATAGTAGCGAATGTGAACTACCTTTGTCTGTATGTTGGACTGAGGACAATGAAAATTTGTACCACACCGGGACTCGAACCCCTGTATCCCGCTTTACTCGAGCAGTCGCCTTAACCGCCTTGGCTATCCGTGCACGGCCCATGGCCAGATTCAAACATCGCTATGTTGTCTTCCGACGTCACAACATATACTCGTAAACTCATTTTGTAATTGCAGTACAGGAGAGCACCTTTTTTTAACTGAAAGTCTGAGGAAATACGCACTGCGGTGACTACAGCCGTTTGAAACCAGCCGTGTAAGGGAATGACAACAGGAAAGTTTGTGAGGAATTTTGATTGTCATCATTCCAATATGCAGACGAAAGTGGTTCATCTTCGCAGCTGCGAATGCATTCCCTGTATTTTTTGACGACTGTAGTCGCTGCATTGCCAGCTCCTTTGGTCATACACGCACGTCCGAAGGAACAAGCATTATAGTTCTTAATAACACACGCACTGTTATTCCGTATTTATTCGCTCAGACCAGCCCCTCGATTCTCAATAAGTACGTCCTTTGTGAACGTAAATATACATAACGTACGAATAGAGGTTTTGACACATGGCTCTGATGGCCGAAGTGCCGGCGCACGGTAGCTCAGCGTGGTCGGTCAGGGAGGCGCTGGCCCTCTGTAACAAAAAAAAGCTGAGTACACAAATCAACGATCAACTTGAACTGATGTCTTGTGACGCCCGCCCAGATCAAACGCAACGAACAATACCGAAAAAAAAAAACAGTTAAGGTGACCGCTCGCTCAATGTGGGAAAGCCAGATTTGAGTACCGTTCGAGGACAAATTTTTATTGCAGTCATTCCAATATAGTCCGAAGTTGGTTCATATTCCCAAGTGTGAATACATTACCTTTATTATCTGTGTAGGATTTATGTAGCTATGCTTGTCTTTCATACGCTACGGCTAGGAAAAATAGCTACTTCATTCACTCAAGAATACACGTTTACTCAAGAGTATGCGTTTATTGAAGAAAATGCGTCAAATGTATCATGCAGTTTGAACAGTGTGATCAAGTCAGCTAAAACCTGTATCATGCATTAGAAAACCGCTAAACACAACCTAACATTGCGGTTTGACACAAGTGACATGAAGGCCCCACTTATGTAGCACCTATCAATAAACAACAGAAATGACATGCATCATTACCAAAACATCGATCTAGGTTTTATAAGCCTTGAAATCAACGCTACACATTTACATAATACGATCATTATAATAACTACTATGGTATACAGTGTCGGGCATTGTATTAATCACAATTGGTATATACTCATGAAATGAGCCAGCCTCTGTGACCGAACGGTTCTATGGCGCTTCAGTCCGGAACCGCGCTGCTGCTACGGTTGTAGGTTCGAATCCTGCCTCGGGCATGGATGTGTGTGATGTCCTTAGGTTAGTTAGGTTTAAGTAGTTCTAAGTTCTAGGGGACTTATGACCACAGATGACAAGTCCCGCAGTGCTCAGAGCCATTTGAGCCATTTTACTCAAGAAATGCGTCATCGTTATTTTAATAGTTCACAAAGTAGATACGTTTCGAATTATGATGTTAGCCTATAAACAGGAGAATCTGCATAAATAATGTCTTACGACCAGACAAAATACAATCGTCCAGCCACAACTACACGTGGCTGTGGGAGATGGCTCATTGGAACTACAACATGCGAAATATTTTTCAACTTTACTACATTCGTTAAATTCATGATATATTCTTGGAAGTTTTAACTGTACGTGAGACTAGTCCTTGCCACTATTATTAACTAAATCATTTGTAATATGTTTCACATTACACGCTATGCAAAAGCACGCCGGTCACATCTTCCTTTCCACTGAATTTTTGCCCGCAGCTCCTGGTCGTGCGGTAGCGTTCTCGCTTCCCGCGCCCGGGTTCCCGGGTTCGATTCCCGGCGGCGTCTGGGATTTTCTCTGCCTCGTGATGGCTGGGTGTTGTGTGATGTCCTTAGGTTAGTTAGGTTTAAGTAGTGCTAAGTTCGAGGGGACTGATGACCATAGATGTTAAGTCCCATAGTGCTCAGAGCCATTTGAACAACACTGAATTTTTGTATTCACCTTATAATTGTGGTCGACTAGATATCTGCATCGTCACAGTAAACTGAAAAAATACAGAATTAGTACCCCAGTGAGGCAACAAAATATTGATTAGTGGAAAGTAGAACATATAATGAACGCTAATGTGTAAGTAGTACGCCTGCTGTCAGAGATTACAAGTAGAAATCAAAGATTTTTGTTTTACAGTTTCAGCATTATATCGACAGGGAACCAGTAACTTGATTAAATTTCGTAAAGCGTTTATTTACGAATAGTGCAACAGTTGCTCAAATGATTCAAATGGCTCCAAGCACTATGGGACTTAATATCTGAGGTCATCAGTCCCCTACTTAAACCTAACTAACCTAAGGACATCACACACATCCATGCCCGAGGCAGGATTCGAACCTGCGACCGTAGCAGCAGCGCAGTTCCGGACTGAAGCGCCATAGAACCGTTCGGTCACAGCGGTCGGCAACAGTTGTAGTATTTATACTTGGCGACTAGTTTCAAAACTTACATGTTCATTTCAAGTCCGGCCTACTGCAACCACGAAAAAAAAAAACAAAAAAAACGAATATAGTCGTCAGTGAACAGTGAATAACAAAATAGAATTACACGTACAGTAAACAGTTCAAGTGTAACAGAAACTAGTTGCTTGAATTCAATCATAGATGCACTGGAAGTGCTTGATCTCAACAATGAACATCAAAGTGTTAACACAAACTTTATAAAATGTTGGCAGAGAGACTATCACCATCTGCACACGCCTCTCACCAAGTCAAAATCAAACTGGAAGCCAACGTAGCCAACAGAGCCAGGAATATCTGCGTATATTCCCTGAAGTGCTTTTCTGCCATCCTTTGATATAATAAATCCTTAAACCAATATTCGTATAGACGAGACTCAAGAGATTATACGATAAAACCACCTGAAATTTAAGGAAGTTAGCACGGGGGCAATATATGAATTGATCAAGATTTTGCAGCTCTCTCTTCCATTTAACTACTTCACGTTGTTGATTGTCGAGGAGATGGACTAGCTATGGTGCGCAGTATTTCAGAAGTTACTGTTTACATCTGTACTACCGATCTTGAAAAAAGGTTTTAGACTCTCACGGTGATATCATGAGCAACCTCATTATTTTTCGTAGATAGGTTAACGACAACCTTATTCCTTATCAAGGGAGGAGGGATGAAGCTGAGAGCTTCGCGCTGGCTGTAAACCAGCTCTATGTGCACTCGTTCGTCCTCGCTACTGTGAAACACATGTCTTCTACTGAAGAAGTTCTCATACCTCACAAGGTATGAGTTTTACAGTCCATGTTTACTGGACACTTTTTTATTTTTTGTTTTGATACATACTACCTCCACCGTAAATATGGTAATCAAAGACCATGCTGTAGAAAAGACAAGTTACACGGCGTAGAAGATGAACAAGAGCTGATAGCTCTTAAGGTATGCATATTAAAGAAAATGTATATTAGCTTTTTCTTTCACCTCTGAAAGTTCGTCGGTGGAGCTCCGGTTCACCTGTCGTAGAAGTGCAACCTCTGCACTTGAGAAAAAAGAGAAGATATGAGTAACTAAATACTCAAAAATAATATATATTACTCGCTGGACCTTCTTAGTTTCGCCAGTGTCCTCTTCCTTTTCTTCTCTCGAGTTGCCAGAGTAGCTCATACGCAGGAGCACGCAAAAATTGTTGTTTTGGCCATAACTGCACACCATGCGGGTATAGCTGTGGGCGTGACGTGTGTTAATAAAAAGCGTAAAATCAAAAGGTCTATCGGGTGGGAGTTTGGACTGTAAATCGTTTTCTCAATTTGCGGCCCGGGTTCCCGGGTTCGATACCCGGCGGGGTCAGGGATTTTCTCTGCCTTGTGATGACTGGGTGTTGTGTGATGTCCTTAGGTTAGTTAGGTTTAAGTAGTTCTAAGTTCTAGGGGACTGATGACCATAGATGTTAAGTTCCAGAGTGCTCTGAGCCATTTGAACCATTTGAACCTCAATGCGCGAAATATTGCGGCAGCAGACGTTCATCGAAAAATCTGCAATATTCACATGGGGGAATTAATAATTCAATAGGCACTTCACAGCTGACAGCAATATTCAATTCATGACTAGAGAATGTTCACACATAAAAACGCATCGGGTCACAGTAAAATAAATAACGGACTTACTACTGATAACAGTTGACGTGACGATGAAAGGGTAATACCGAGTCGCGTTTGCAACATTTTACTAATTTTAATGAAACGTTGCCACCTGTTTGGCTATTTTCAGAATTTTTACTACAAGGAAGCATGACAGCGTATCCCATGCTGAAGAAAGTACTTCAACACTGAAGGGTAGAAAGAGATGTCGTTCAGCTAACGAGAACAATCGTTGTTATTCCCATTTGTGCACCTTGTACCTTATTTCGGTTATTATATTCCGTATTACCTTGTTAAAGACTCTTTTTAATAAAGTGTTCTCTGTTTACTGCTCCTGACAAACAACCGTTCACATGATACGAAAAACATTTTTCAGTCTCTGTTGGAAAGGAACGCCTCTCTAACTACACAGTTACTCGACGAGATATGGAATACGAAGGAGATCTTTGCCACCGAGCCATATAATGCTGTTGGTATAAGACTGGGAGCGATGGCACCTGTATTCATTAAAGATCATGTAATTGAAGCTTCCTCCATAAAAAAGTACAGCATATTTTTCAATCGTCCTTTCACGAGATGAGGTAATCTTCATCTCCATCGATCTCAATTCATTTCCATTTCGACTACCATGCCGCCATAATCAATTTCCCTTGTGTTTTACATCTACAACAGGATTCTTGATGCACAAGTGTTTTTGATAGCCATGGACGTGACTAGCCAATTTAACGTTATAATGATGGTTTTGACGTCAGTATTTCGCTACTGGCGGAATTTGACGTTCAACCTTCTCGTCACCCAGCCCTGGCTACTAAAAATATATCACTTGTCCACTCCAAAAAAGCTATTCTTGACGTACAGCACATCGAAATTTACGTTATGACCTGACTGTATGGACTCGTGAACGTAAGTAAAGTCATGGACGGAGATACTTTTTGTTACTTCACTATTGTTTATTGAGTCACAGCCATAACGGTTCATAATGAAAGAAATAACGTCAGTTTAAAGGCTAACCAGAATAGAATTTGCTAATGAAATTCTCTACAGCGATTGTGTATGCATGTTTTCCTGAATTGCACCATATATTGAATCTCTACTTTTGAATGAATGAATCTCGCATAACTGTGAAAGAAAAACTATCCGACAGATTTACTGTACAGGCTGGACACAAGGTCCCGTTAACCCACATGAATAACCAAGATAAACTAAACTTGAATATATAACGTGAACAACAGTTCTTTAGAGATACGAAACATGCAGAGCTGTTGATGAGAGGCTTTGTACCACTACATACAGATGTCCGCAGCTCGTGGGCTAGGATCTGGCGTTGTTGCCTCTGGATGAAGGGGTCCCGGGTTCGATTCCCGGCCGGACTGGTGACTTTCTCAACTCGGGGACTGGGTATTTGTGTTGTCCTCATCATTTCATCATCGTCACCATCATTTGTGAGAGTGACTAGATTGGACTGCGAAAAGAAAATGGACTGTGTAAAAATTAGGACTTTGTACGAGCGCTGATGACCGCCTAGTTGAGCGGCCCACAAACCAAATATCACTGTACCACTACCGAAGGAGATGTATGGGACTGGGCCCTCCTAATTCCAATTGAGATGGAAATTGGTGATTTCAAGTCTTCTTCAACCTGGTTAAGCTGAGTCAAGAAATCGTATAGTATAGGAAGGCACTAAACAACGAAGTTTACTTCAATAAAAGTGTGGAGGAGATTTACATAAATTCGTAGCTGACGTAAGACGAAGCTTGCTGTCATCCCCACATCTGCAGTGTCTATCGCCAATCATTCAGGTTTCATGAAAGACCTGAGAGTAATCTGCACTTCACCATTTGCGGATGAAAAAAGGCAGAGTCTGTTTTACAATCAATTAATGCTATGACGCATTCACATAGAACAATGACAGTGATAAATATTAATGGGTTACTGTTTCCACAGTTTTATATCTGTCTTCAGGGACCCCACGACCGATTAGGACCAGACATTAAGAAAAAGAGGATTGTTTAATAGCAAAAGTCTTATACTTACTGTATAAGAATCTGAAAAAATGGGGAAGAAAAATTTTAACCATTCATTAATAACGGTTTCTAACCAGTTGCAGAAATTAATTCATTGCTTTTACTGGGCTCTTGGCCTGACATAACGACATCCCTGTCGTTCACGACGACAGCGAAAAGACTGTTGATATACAAGTAATTCAGACCGTACCCGGAATAACCAATGGGACTCTTTGTAAAGAAGCTTTCGACAGTGGCAAGTATTTAAAGGGAATTGTCGGGCAATATAATTTCTGACAGCTACATGTCATTTGAGGTTTATCCGGAGAACAGTGTTCTTAAATTTGAGTCATTTGTCCATTATTCGTTTGCATCAGCACATTTTACGAATTGCTTTAAGTAAGCTGGTATGCAGCACAATAAGCAGAGCAGCGGCCAAGAGCAATTCTTACTCCACAGCATTTCTGTCCAAACAAAAGTAGTAATTATTGTGACGGGCCTGAAAACATTCATTTTTCTTTCGGCAGGTGTGCCTGCCGTAAGGAGAATGTTTTCGTCAGTGAAATGACGCCTGGCTTCATTGTGACGACTCCGGGAATAAATAGGGAAATATTTCATTCTTACTAAAATGTGTATTATCCAAAATTTATCGTAAGAATTGCTACAGGACTTGTCGTACAATGATACACGTGTAAGCAATATTTCGTGTCAATAAATTAAAGTGACGATTGACCTAAGTCTTCTGTGATATAACGCCGGCCGGGGTGACCGATCGGTTCTCGGCGCTACAGTCTGGAACCGCGCGACCACTGCGGTCACAGGTTCGAATCCTGCCTTGGGCATGGATGTGTGTGATGTCCTTAGGTTAGTTAGGTTTAAGTAGTTCTAAGTTCTAGGGGACTGATGACCTCAGAAGTTAAGTCCCATAGTGCTCAGAGCCATTTGAACCATTTTGTGATATAACATCAAACACTGCCTTGTTTTATTTTCCTCTGCTAGTCACCATTGTGAAAATTACAGATGCAATAATTTAGCTGTCGATACGAACTGCGTCTTATTCAAAACATTAATTACATGTGACTTTTTTGTGTTGTTAAGGTGCTCCATTTTCGCTTGTGTCACTCCGGATTTTAGCACTCTGCTGCACACGGCTGATCGCGCTCTAGGCAAGAAGGGCTGTAAAAACCGCTGCCTTAAGCGGTTCTTCGTGCGACAAATACACGTAAATTCAACAATTTTTCAGAAATACTTGCAGTGCGTTTTATTGGGTTGGTGATTAAGTTCGTAGCGTTTTACTGTAAGTTTAATAAACACAACAGATACACGTAACAGAGACTTTGGCCATCAATAATGTTGCCTCCTTCACTATGTACAACAGCCTGCCAAACCAGGGGTAACTTTTCCACTCCGCGACTGTAGAAATGACGTGGTTTTGAGGCGAAGAACTCATCGAGCCATGTTCAGAACGCATTTTTATCCGAAAAGGAAGTTGCTTGAGGGTTATTCGACAGAGATCGGAAAAAGTGAAATCTCAGGGCATAAAATCAGGTGAAAAACGTAGGCACGGAATGAATTGCAACCCAACTCCTGTATAAAGTCACAAACTGAGACATGATCGCGAATTGAGCAGTGACCGGAATATAGAATAAATTTCCGTTACTATATGTCTAGGTTCACAAATTTTTTGTCATCACAGTGCTTGTTTCGGTCTATAATAGCGATCTTGAGACCTCTTGCATAAAAACATGTCCTAATATACTGGAGCCATAATGGCATCGTCAAACGATGCCACTATGGCTCCAGTATGTTTGGACAAGTTTTTATAAAACAGTTCTGAAGATGGTCATTATAGACCGAAACTGGTAGTCTGATTACAAAACATTTGTGACCATGGACGTACAATAAAGGAAGTTTATCCTGTATTGTGTTTTGTATAAGTCTAGCAGAATGCGGACGGGCGTTATCGAGAAGTAGCATCACTTCACGCAGTCTTTCCGATGGTTGTTCTAGGAATGCGTGTGCAAGACGTCTCAGTTGTCGTCAATAAATCTCAGCAGTGATTGTTACACCTCATGGAAGAAATTCGTAATACATCATACCGCCGCTGTTTCACCGTTCCACAAGATGCATAACATTATCTTTTGTGGATGCGTGCAGGTCTTTGTACGGGGAGAAGCAGCTTTGTTTGATCACAGCAGTTCCTTCCTTTTCCTTATGTTAGCATAACTACGCCATCTTGAAAGGAGGATATAAGATGAACATCAACAAAAGCAAAACGAGGATAATGGAATGTAGTCGAATTAATCCGGGTGATGCTGAGGGAATAAGATTAGGAAATGAGACACTTAAAGTAGTAAAGGAGTTTTGCTATTTGGGGAGCAAAATAACTGATGATGGTCGAAGTAGAGAGGATATAAAATGTAGACTGGCAATGGCAAGAAAAGCGTTTCTGAAGAAGAGAAATTTGTTAACATCGAGTATAGATTTAAATGTCAGGGAGTCGTTTCTGAAAGTATTTGTATGGAGTGTAGCCATGTATGGAAGTGAAACGTGGACGATAAATAGTTTAGACAAGAAGAGAATAGAAGCTTTCGAAATGTGGTGCTACAGAAGAATGCTGAAGATTAGATGGGTAGATCACATAACTAATGAGGAGGTATTGAATAGAATTGGGGAGGAGTTTGTGGCACAACTTGACAAGAATAAGGGATCGGTTGGTGGGACATGTTCTGAGGCAACAAGGGATCACAAATTTAGCATTGGAGGGCAGTTTGGAGGGAAAAAATCATAGAGGGAGACCAAGAGATGAATACACTAAGCAGATTCAGAAGGACGTTGGTTGCAGTAAGTACTGGGAGATGAAGAAGCTTGCACAGGATAGAGTAGCATGGAGAGCTGCATCAAACCAGTCTCAGGACTGAAGACCACAACAACAACAACATCGTTACCAGCAGAATAGCATTGGTTGGTGTTGTTAACGAGTCAGTTGACGACAGCAGGCGGAGATGTACATATAGCCACCTACTGATTTTTAAGATTTTGACTTAGAGCATGCGGTACACATATATCAGGTTTTTGAAACGTCCACAGTGCAAATGTCACACGATGTTGGAATGGTCACATTTCACCATATTTGCAAGTTATAGAGTATACTGTCATGGATCATTGCGGATTAATGCGTTTAAACGAACTTCATCAAACGCCGAAGGTCTTCCTGAACGAGAAGAGAGGCTAATGTCAAAACGATCCACCTTAAAACGAGAAAACCATTTTCTTGCTGTGTTCTGTGCAGTAGATACACGGCGCAAGTGTTCCTGGCTGCTGCATTACTGCCACCCGTCCGTTAAACTCAAATAGAGGAATATGTCGAAAATGTTCGGATTTCTCCACTTGACGCCCTGTTTTCCAGCGTCCACATCTTCACTCACTATCTCCAAATAACGAAATAACAGTATGTAAACTCAAACAGCAAATAAAAAAGACAATCGATAAATAAACCCATAACGGCATGCAAAAAAAAAGTGCTGCGAATTATGCATCAACATAACAGCAGCTAAAATTTTGAAAGTACGTTTCTTTCGTTGTATTCTTCCTGCATTAAACATGACAGTTTGGGATTCGTCATGTCGAATTGGACCATTCCCTTGTTAGAATAATCAGTCTGGGTTAAAATCCATCAAAATTAGCCTCTGTGAGCACATAGTTACATTCCTAAAAGAAAATAATTAAAATGACACAGACAAAAAACAAAATTCGGTGGTAAGAGTCGTAACTGGCATCTATGGGCAGTACGTAGAAGTAACAACAACACTGTGTTCATTGAAACTAGGCAAGGAAAAATAGTCAGTTGTGCGAAATAGATCCAATTCACTAACGGGGGTATGAATTTACTTATTTGTATTCATTAAAAACCCAGTCACTCTTTCACCTCATTTTATGGTAGGAGGTCATACCTGACTACTACTGTGTCTTCGAAGAGTCGACCTGCGACGGCGGAAGGCCAGCGAGCAGTGAGCACGTCAGCAGACGACTGACTCCTGGCAACCCTGCCTGCAGACGAACACTTTTGTGTGCTGGCGGTAGTCTCGGTTTATTAAGTGCCGCTCTCGACGATTTTTGTGTCCTCTGTCTGCAGCTTGACATCAATTACAACTACGCACGTAGAGAACTTTCTAAGTACCGCGCTTTGTTGATGGCCGAGACTACAACGAAGCGGAGATCAATTATTGACTGACGCTTGTTATAAACGGCTCCAGACCACTGTGTCATTTTCCAGATTTCCTTCTTGTCCAAATGCCGACGACAGAATGAATTAATCTGTAAATTGCCGAGTGACTTGAATGCTAATGACCTGAGGACAGATTCCCTTCGTAATTCAGTGCTCGTTTACAGTTTACCTCGAATCTCATTCAGTTTTAATTTGCTGTGGGCAATGTCCCGTAACAAACTTCTAGTACCAAAACATGTGGAGTTGTGCTGCGGAATCTGGCTGCTACGATAGGCACGTAATTTATTTATATGGGAAGCAAAACGTGACTTCCTTGAGTGTTGGATTGTACTGCTCGTCTTTCCTGACTCGAAATAAGTTTTCTTTATTAATAACATGAACATTAGATGCCGAGGAAATCCCAATCGCTGCGTGAACCGTTTGAGTTGTCAGGGAACGCAGAAAGCATTTTTTAGAGCAGTTTTGTTTTGAATAGACGAGGACAGTCAGATATTACCCAAAATTAACGAAAATATAAGTAGAATAAAGTAATTAACCTCGCATAAAAAAATGATACATGCAGGGTGTAAACGATAACTATCCACAGCACCTGCAGTGCATGAGCGCCATTCCAGATTTTTCAGTATCCTCTCGCCCTCTAATATCATTGGTTTTTGTTAGTAATTAGTAAGTTAGTGTTTCCTGTGAGGGCAATGACTGTGGAAAGTTACGCAAAAACTAGTTACATTTCCATTTCGATCTAATCTAAATCCTTAAAAGCATGGTTTTCTCGTAGTGCGAAGGCCGTAGATGCAATAAGATTTATTGTTAATTTTATGCTGTTAAAACTCACAAAATTATGGGGTAAAATTTACAGGAATCTCAATTTTACATTCTGTAAATGTATGAACAAAGGGTTTTTAATATTCGTGAATGATTTTAGCCAAAATATCGTGCAGCTGAGGTGGCTTTTGCAGGCCATTTTGAGGCTATTCCTGGCCTGATAAACTAAAAGTGTCCCATGTGAAACTGTTTTTTTCTCGACTTCAGTTACGCCACTACGCTACGTTGTAAACAACTATCTTTTACAGCCTGTATAATTAATATAGGTGGAATGACTATGTCTACAGACATTTGTCCCTTAATCGTCTGTTGTTAGATGAATACAAAGGGACACTGCTGGCCTTTAGAAAAACAAATGATATTACAAAAAAATAATAATAATAATACGTCGCAACTAAGTTTTAGGAGCAAAATCGACGTTCCATTATAAAACAATCCACTGATTTTAGTGCATCACGGACAAACAATTGCAGCACCAAGAAAAAAGGTTGTGCATCCAACCGGAAGTTGTTAGGCGTGTTTCTACATCTGAAATGTATTAAAAGGGAACTTCACAACAAACATAAACATAGCCAAAGCTTTGCAGACAAACAAAAATTACACGAAGCGAAATGTACCGTAGGTTTCTAGAAGAGCGTAGCGTTCTAAAAGATTGGAAAAGGGCACAGGTCATCCCCTTTTCAAGAAGGGACGTCGAACAGATGTGCAGAACTATAGACCTATATCTCTAACATCGATTAGTTGTAGAATTCTGGAACACATATTATGTTCGGGTATAATGACTTTTGTGGGGACTAGAAATCTACTCTGTTGGAATCAGCACGGGTTTCGAAAAAGACGATCGTGTGAAACACAGCTCGCGTTATTCGTCCACGAGACACAGAGGGCCATAGACACGGGTTCCCCGGTAGGGGCTGTGTTTCTTGACTTCAGCAAGGCGTTCGATACAGTTCCCCACAGTCGTTTAATGAACAAAGTAAGGGCACATCGAATATCAGACCAATTGTGCGATTTGATTGAGGAGTTCCTAGAAAACAGAACGCAGCATGTCATTCTCAATGGAGAGAAGTCTTCCGAAGTAAGAGTGATTTCAGGTGGCACGCAGCATGTCATTCTCAATGGAGAGAAGTCTTCCGAAGTAAGAGTGATTTCAGGTGTGCCACAGGACCGTTGCTATTCACAATATATATAAATGACGATGTGGATAACATCGGAAGTTCACTGAGACTTTTTGCGGATGATGCTGTAGTGTATCGAGAGGTTGTAACAATGGAAAATTGTACTGAAATGTAGGAGGATCTGCAACAAATTGACACATGGTGCATGGAATGACAATTGAATCTCAATGTAGACAAGCGTAATGCGCTGCGAATTCATAGAAAGTAAGATCCTTTATCATTTAACTACAATATAGCAGGTCAGCAACTGGAAGCAGTTAATTCCATAAATTATCTGGGAGTAGACATTAGGAGTAACGTAAAATGGAATGACCACATAAAATTAATCGTAGGTAAAGCAGATGCCAGACTGAGATTCATTGGAAGAATCCTAAGGAAATGCAGTTCGAAAACAAAGGAAGTAGGTTACAGTACACTTATTCGCCCATTGCCTGAATACTGCTCACCGGTGTGGGATCCGTACCAGACAGGGTTGATAGAAGAGATAGAGACGATCCAACGGAGAGCAGCGCGCTTCGTAACACGATCATTTAGTAATTGCGAAAGCGTTACGGAGATGATAGATAAACTCTAGTGAAAGACTTTGGAGGAGAGACGCTCAGTAGCTCGGTACGACCTTTTGTTGAAGTTTCGAGAACTTACCTTCAGCGAGAAGTCAAGCAGTATATTGCTCCCTCCTACGTATATCTCACGAAGAGACCATGTGGATAAAATCAGAGAGATTAGAGCCCACACAGAGGCATACCGACAATCTTTCTTTTCACGAACAACACGAGATTGGAATAGAACGGAGAACAGTTAGAGGTACTCAAGGTGCCCTCCACCACACACCGTCAGATGACTTGCCCAGTATGGATGTAGATGTGGATGAAACATGATATCTATTCAGATATCTCTAGCCGGGCTCTGTGGCCGAGCGGTTCTAGGCGTTTCAGTCTGGAACCTCGCGACCGCTACGGTCGCAGGTTCGAATCCTGAATTGGGCATGGATGTGTGTGATGTCTTTAGGTTGGTTAGGTTTAAGTAGTTCTAAGTCTAGGGGTCTGATGACCTCACATGATTAAGTCCCATAGTGCTTAGAGCCATTTGAACCATTTTCAGATATCTCACCAGCTACAGAGGATGTAAATACAGGGTGTTACAAGAAGGTACGGCAAAACTAACAGGAAACATTCCTCACACACAAATAAAGAAAAGATGTTATGTGGACATGTGTCCGGAAACGCTTAATTTCCATGTTAGAGCTCATTTTAGTTTCGTCAGAATGTACTGTACTTCCTCGATTCACCGCCATGATTTCATACGGGATACTCTACCTGTGCTGCTATAACATGTACCTTTACAAGAACGACACAATATGTGGTTCATGTACGATGGAGCTCCTGCACATTTCAGTCGAAGTGTTTGTACGCTTCTCAACAACAGATTCGGTGACCGATGGATTGGTAGAGGCGGACCAATTCCATGGCCTCCACGCTCTCCTGACCTCAACACTCTTGACTTCCATTTATGGGGGCATTTGAAAGCTCTTGCTTACACAACCCCGGTACCAAATGTAGAGACTCTTCGTGCTCGTATTGTGGACGGCTGTGATACAATACGCCATTCTCCAGGGCTGCATCAGCACGTCAGGGATTCCATGCGACGGAGAGTGGATGCATGTATCCTCGCTAACGGAGGACATTTTCAAATGGTTCAAATGGCTCTGAGCACTATGGGACTTAACATCTGTGGTCATCAGTCCCCTAGAACTTAGAACTACTTAAACCTAACTAACCTAAGGACATCACACACATCCATGCCCGAGGCAGGATTCGAACCTGCGACCGCAGCGGTCTCGCGGTTCCAGACTGAAGCGCCTTTAACCGCACGGCCACACCGGCCGGCGGACATTTTCAAAAATTCCTGTAACAAAGTATTTGAAGTTACGCTGGTACGTTGTGTTGCTGTGTGTTTCCATTCCATGATTAATGTGATTTGAAGAGAAGTAATAAAACGAGCTCTAACATGGAAAGTAAGCGTTTCCGGACACAAGTCCACATAACATATGTTATTTCTTTGTGTGTGAGGAATGTTTCCTGAAAGTTTGGTCGTACCTTTTTGTAACACCCTGTATACGCTGTAACGGTCGCGAGCGATAGTTAACATTAATATTGGACGTGAGTTGATATAAGCCAAGAATGTCTGTAAGGCGACGAAGACGAAGGGGTCTTTCGCAACAGACCTCTCTCACATACCGCTGTTGTAGCCCAGCATGCTCTACAGAGCATCGACATGTTGCCTTGGCCTCCTCGATCAACACCCTGAGATGACCGACCAAGTGCAACAGACGTGGAATTTCATCCCACAATCTGACATCCGGGACCTGTACAACACAATGCATTCACGTTTGCCCGCTTGCATTCAACATTCAGGGGGTTGCACCGGTTATGAGTGAACCGGTGCTCCACATCTCCAATGGCTTATCTCCTGCTTACATTATCTTGAAATGTTAACAACTTAAATACGATACCTAGAAAAAATTTTCCCAGAAATTTCATCACTCTCCATTAATTATTTTTGGGTGTTGCGACTTTTTTTCCGTCAGTGTATCATTAAGCTGTCACTTGAATATCCACTCTTTTTTCGTGTACTTGTGTAGATTCCAGCTGTGTGCTACTGAAAAAAATTGCTGTTGGTTAGGAGGGTTTTCTTTAAACTCAGCGATTACTGAAAAAGATATGTACCTTAAGAAACTATTAATTTTTGGATTACTATTCCCACTAGGGTCATCTCACAGTGCAATGTCACAGCAAAAATTCACTATGCGATTGAACCAAAAATATTACGATCGATATTTATTAAGGCAGGTTGCGTCGGTATAGCAATATACTACACAAAGGAAGCAGCTACTCGGGTGCTTATTGACTGCACATGCGGACTTTTTTTTAGGCTAGGGGCTCTTTTGAAGTACTCTGATTAACACTCGCCATTCGATACATACATAGCGAAATGAGACCGCTTTCAGAGTAAAGACATTTCGACTCTCAAAATTTTTTCTGTAAATTGTCAAAGTGTTCGTAACAAAGTTCCCTCATTTACTGCCTTTGGCGAAATCTTTAGCACTTAAATTATTCTTGGGACCGAGGTGTGGCTGAAACGTAAAGTAGGAAGCTCTGAAATATTTGACGATTCATGGAATATTTTGTAAAGACAAATTAGACGCCAAAGATGGGGAAGCGTTCATTCCAGTTTACTAAAACATTGACCCTACTCAGGTCGAATTAGAGTGTTACTGTGAAGTTATCTGGACTTGTATGAGAGATCCACGTGAAATCATGTTAATTGTTGGATGTTTTTGCCGGCAACCTGATTCTCTCGTGACAGTTTTAGAGTCATTGACAGTCTTACGCTTAGTAGCGCAGGAATACCCAGCTCATGCAATATTAATTCAGGTGACTTTAACACATCGAGTATAGAAGATATCTGAGGGTTAAATACGGAGGGTACGGGAAGGTGGTCCTGTGAGGTCCTTTTGAGCACTTACCAGAAAGCTGCCTTGAAGAGCTCGTTCGACAGCCCACATGCTGTGGATATGTGTCAGACCTCGGTAGTTATGAACAGGCCCGTCTATATCGATGGTGTCGGCATAAAGAGGGATTATTGATCATGACGTCATCACAGCTATAATGGTTACTAAAGTTAATAAATCGATTAATTAGTCTAGGAGAGTGTTTTTGCTAGAAAGAGCAGATAAGCGGTTATTAGCATCCCATATAGACAACGAGTGGACATAATTCAGTTCCACAGAGGAATTAAGAGCAATGTTTAAACTGATTGGAAATCGCGCTGTGGAGAATTGACTGCGAATTAAGTGGATTAAGGCGAAAAAAGTACCAACGTGATTTACTAAAAAAATTCACAAAATGATGAGAGAGCGAAGACTGTTTCACTCTTGGTTCAAATGAGAACACAGAAATGACGGCAAGCAGAAATCAGTAGCGTTTCGTGCGTCTGTAGGGAGATAACTGAGCGAAGCATGCAACTACCACCGTCATACCTTCCCAAAATATAATGCCGAGAATCGAAGAAGATTCTGGTCCTACGTAAAATAACTGCGCAGGTCAAAGACTTCTATCCTGTCACTCATTGACCAGTCTGGTGTGGCAATAGAAGGTAGGAAAAGGAAAGTCGAAGTTTTAATGTCGCGTTTAAGGAGTCGTTCATGCAGGGGCATTATATAAACATACTGTCGTTTGACCATTGCACATACTCCCGTATGTGGACATACTAATAGGCATACCTGGCGTAAAGAAGCAGTTGAAAGAGTTGCAAACAAATAAGTCTCCAGGTTCTGATGGAATTCCAGTTCGGTTTTACAAATAGTACTCTATGGCGCTAGTCCCTTAATTAGCTTGCGAATCTCTCGCCCATCGCAAAGTCTAAAGCGACTGAAAAAAAAGCAGGTGCCTCCTGTATATAAGAAGTGTACAAGAACGGACCCGAAAAATTACTGGCAAATATGCTTCACATCAGTTTGCTGAATAATTCTCGAAATTATTCTCATTTCGTGTATAATAAGTTTCCTTAAGATAGAAAAGCATTTTCCCACAAGCTTGTCATCTGCAACTAAATGATGTTAATGAGAATTTGACTGTCGAGTTAACGCATCACTTTTTACCTAAGCATAATTTCCTTGATCCAGATATATCCCTTCCACATTGTCTATTGCTTACGTTTTGCTTTGGCAAATCATAATGCATTTGCATTTTCATGAGATACTGAAAAACCGCACATACAAATTTTAAATATACTCAGCAAAATTTTGTAAATAACGCTTCTTACTTCGCCAAAACACACTGTGAACGTTATTATTGTATGTACAGTTTACACTGTGTTTTGCCAAAGTAAAAGAAAAGTTATTGACGAAAGAAATTTTGAAAAATAAATGTAGCATTTTTGTGCGGTTGCCATTACCTTATGAGAACGCAAATGAACAAGGATTTGCCAAAGCAAAACGTAAGTTACAGCAAATATACGCACAAAATATCCTGACACAAGGAAATTGCGTTTCGATATAAAATGAAGTGTAAACTAACCAACCAAAGTGATGTTAACATCATTTAGTTGCATATGAGAAGATACATGAAAATGTACAGTAGGTCCTGCGTAAATGAATAACGTTAGCTTGAGGTAATTACAACAACAAACAAAAACTGGCTTTGGGCCTAATATTTGTAGATTAATTGACACCTGAAATATGTTCACATTTCACAGGTTTCGACAAATAGAAGCCACTGATTATAGCAGAAGGGTGCTGAGACACACTTGGGTCATGTGAAAGAAAAGTGTCTTGCATAAGAGTGGAGATCTCATACGCAATAATTTTATCTCTTAACATCTCCAATGCAAGAGCAGTAAATTCCAATAACGAATATTGCTAGTACTAAACATAGGCCTCAATTTCAGGAAGCAATTTCGCAAAATGTATGTTTGAAGCTCAGAATTTCATCGAAGTGACTATGGGAAAACCGGTAAAGAGAACTGAAGCATTAAGGATGTGATGTTACCGAAGGATGACAAAAGATAAGTAGGCTCATATGTAACCAGGAGGTTATCCTCAAGAGTGGAGAGTAAAGATATGTACGCAAAACGCTGACTAGAAAAAGGAACAGGATAACAGGATTTGTGTTAAGACTGGAAATAACTATTCTGACATCAGAGGTGGCCATTGACTGCTAAGAAACTGTAGGGGTAGAATCAGCAAATACTTGAAGGCGTAGCGTCAGTCTGAACTGAAGTGATATTGACAGGACAGGAAGAAGTGATTGGTGCAGGGTGTATCTAACCAGGCACAAGATAGTCAAGGAAAAGAATTGTAACGTATGTTCCTCGCGGCATACTATTCTAAATCATGTATGAAGTTAATGCGATAAATTTCGCAACGTCTCCTCGTTTTTACAGTGTCTTTGTTTGTACTGCCAACATCATGCAGAGATATATTAGTAGAATAATGTTCTTACTGTTGATCCCGATAAAGTGTAGTCCTCAATAACACAGATCATTTGTGTTCTTAGCATCTCGTTTATGAATACTACTACTTCAGTGCAGCTTGGTTAATGATAAATTATTATTACCTTAATGTTTCATTCCTGCTATCATGCGTATAGTGTGTTTCGTAATAATATTTAGACACTATCTACCGACGAGTTTGTGCTTATTTAAATACGGTGATAAACCGAAACAACATGACCACTGCCCACACGACGTTGTATTCCGCTTGGTGGCGTTGCAGAAACGTGACGCGTTAACAAAAGTATTTAACTGGAGCAGACACGTACCGGGGCTCACGCTAGCGAAGAAATGGGCTGTTGTTGTTGTTGTGGTCTTCAGTCCTGAGACTAGTTTGATGCAGCTCTCCATGCTACTCTATCCTGTGCAAGCTTCTTCATCTCCCAGTACCTACTGCAACCTACATCCTTCTCAATCTGCTTAGTGTATTCATCTCTTGGTCTCCCCCTACGATTTTTACCCTCCACGCTGCCCTCCAATACTAAATTGGTGATCCCTTGATGCCTCAGAACATGTCCTACCAACCGATCCCTTCTTCTGGTCAAGTTGTGCCACAAACTCCTCTTCTCCCCAATCCTATTCAGTACCTCCTCATTAGTTATGTGATCTACCTACCTTATCTTCAGCATTCTTCTGTAGCACCACATTTCGAAAGCTTCTATTCTCTTCTTGTCCAAATTATTTACCGTCCATGTTTCACTTCTATTCATGGCTACACTCCATACAAATACTTTCAGAAATGATTTCCTGACACTTAAATCTATACTCGATGTTAACAAATTTCTCTTCTTCAGAAACGCTTTCCTTGCCATTGCCAGTCTACATTTTATATCCTCTCTACTTCGACCATCATCAGTTATTTTGCTCCCCAAATAGCAAAACTCCTTTACTACTTTAAGTGTCTCATTTCCTAATCTAATACCCTCAACATCACCCGATTTAATTCGAGTACATTCCATTATCCTCGTTTTGCTTTTTTTGATGTTCATCTTATATCCTCCCTTCAAGACACCATCCATTCCGTTCAACTGCTCTTCCAAGTCCTTTGCCGTCTCTGACAAAATTACAATGTCATCGGCGAACCTCAAAGTTTTTACTTCTTCTCCATGAATTTTAATACCTACTCCGAATTTTTCTTTTGTTTCCTTTACTGCTTGCTCAATATACAGATTGAATAACATCGGGGAGAGGCTACAACCCTGTCTTACTCCCTTCTCAACCACTGCTTCCCTGCAAATGGGGAAATCCATTGAGATGAGCAACTATGACAAAGAGCAGATTATTTTTACGCAGAGCCTGCGAAAACGGCGAAGCCGGTTGAATGTTGACGAGCTGTTGTTGCGAGCATCTATGGAAAGAGGTGGGAGGACAGTGAAACTAACACTAGGCGCTAAACGTTTGGACGTCCACGACTCTTCACAGCCATGGGGTTCGGAGGCTTGTCTGCTCTGTAAAGGAGGATAGATGGCGAGCTGTGGAATCTCTGCCAAAAGAACACAACGCGAGGTGAATCACATTTTAGCTACACTAGATCGATGGTCGTCTCCACAAATGCCATTACCGAGTTGAGCGGTGGCTCGAAATACGCAGCGAGCCACCGAAGCAGGCTTGCGGGAGCAGTATTATGCTATGGGAGACGTTCTCCTGCGCTTGTATAGGACCTGTGGTACTAATCGAAGACAGGTGAGATCGAGAACCACCTGAACCCCTTCATGCTTGATGTCATCCTCGACAGCGGTGTCATTTTTCAGCCCTGTAAGTGTCCGTGTCTCGGACCCAGAACCGTGCTACAGCGGTCTGTGGAACATTACATTGATGTCTCGTTCTAATGTAAATCCTGTGAAGCCCACTTGGGTCGCTATCGGGCGCCATCACCGAGGAAGGAAATCAGCGACCTATATTCACGCGAATTACATGACCTGTGAGTTGACATCTAAAGCCACATATCTCCGTAAACCTACCAACAAAGTTTCCAAGCCCTGATACGTAGAGTCAGGGATGTATTTCGTTCCAAAGATGGACAAACAATATATTAAGCAGATAATCGTAATATTTTAGCTCATCGGTATATGCACCTGACGTATCAACCATCATTCAAGAAGAAAGTGATTCTCTTCTTTGCGTTTTAAGAACACGGCTTTTGTGTTGTGACAGTTACGGCACTAACAACCAGAAAAATTTAGTGTAGCTCTGAGCTGGTGGCTGAAACATCTATTTTTACTATACTAACCACTGCTGTATGTGTTTTCATTCATTACTTGTTAAATTTTTCTGTTTTTACTTGGTTCAAGCTTCCTATGGCGCAACCGTGTCAAGAAGCATATTCACATCCATTTGCTCTTGATATTTATTAGTTCATAGCGGAGGTTCAGTGTGAGGATAGCAGGATTTGTTGCTACTGTTGACGTTATTCTTGGTGACTGTGCACTTCCAGAGAACGTAGAAACTACTACCGTTATTTTTCCCGAGGGCATGCAGTTGTACTGTATACTCTTGCGTAAAACATTTTGGAGGTAAAATAGTCTTCCGTCTGGATCTCCGGGCAGAGGCCACTGAGGGACATCGTCATCGGAAAAAACTACCTGACAACAATATAGGGACGGAGCGTGTAATCTTAGATCCCCTAACCGGGTGGTTAGGATAGAAAATTTGGAAAGGGAATTCGATAGGTTGAAATTAGATATCGTGGAGATAAGTAATGTTGTGTGGAAGTATGAACAGTACTTCCGGTCAGGTGAGTACATGGCTATAAATACAAAATCAGTTAGGGGTAATGCTGGCATAGGTTTAATAATGAAAAACAAAATAGGAATGCGGTAAGGTATTATGAGTAGCACAGATAATCCGTTCCGTAGCCAAGATAGGCACGAAGTCCGAATCTACCGCCTTAGTACAAGTTGATATGACAAATGGGTCCTCAGATGGCGAAGTGATTGAAAAAATGTATGATGAAACAAAGGAAATCATTCAGATAGTTAGCAGTTAATAGAGAGGAAAATTTAATTGTGATGGGGGCCTGGAATTCGGTGATAGGAAATGGAAGAAAAGCCAAAATGGTAAGTGAATATGGAATGGTGGAAAGGAATGAAAGAGGAAGCCGCCTGAAATTTTTTTTCCATGGAGCATAATTTAACAATCGCTAACAATTGGTTTAAGAATCACGAAAGAAGGTTGTGTACGTGAAAGAAACCTAGGGACATTGGAAGGCCTTAGATAGGTTATATAATGGTAAGACAGAGATTTCGGGACCAGATTTAAAACTGTAAGGCAGTGGCAGATATGGACCCTGAACTATATGTTAAAACTGAAAAAAATAGCAAAAAGGTAGGAAATTAAGGAGATGAGAACTGAAATAACTAGGCAATGATTGATTAGAGCATAGGAAAGGAATACGGTAGAACATGAATGGGTGGCTTTGAGAGGTGAAATACTAAAGAGAACAGAGGATCGAATACATAAAAAGACATGGCCTAGTAGAAATTCTTGGAAAACACAAGACATAATGAACTTAACTGATCAAAGCATAAAATGTAAAAACGCAGCAAATGGAGCAGGCGAAAAGGACTACAAACAGCTAAAAAATTAGATTGCCGGGAAATGCAAAATGGCTAAGCAAGGGTGGCTAGAGAACAAATGTAAGGATACAGATGCATATATAACTAAAGGAAAGATAAAACTAAATACAGGAAAATTAAAGTGGCCTTTCAAGGAAAAAGAAACAGCTGTATGAATGCCAAGAGTACAGATGAAAAACGAAAACTAAGGAAAAAGTGAAAGCTGAAAGGGGAAAGGGGAAATAAGTATATAGAGGGGCTATTCAAGGGAAATGAAAGCGATAATGCAAATGAAGAAGGGGATGACGCAGATGAATATGAAATAGGCCATATGATACGGTGAGAAGCAGTTGACGGAGCACTGAAGAACGTAAGTCGAAACAGGGCTCCTGGAATAAACATTTCGTCAGAACTACTGATATCCTTACTAAACTATTCCGTTAATGTGCAAGTTTTTCAGTACATACGAAATACTCTCACATTTCAAGAAGTATGTAATAATTCCGATTCCAAAGAAATGAGGTGCAGAAAATGTAAAAATTACCGTACTGTCATTTCAATAAGTCATGGTAGCAAAATACTAACACAAATCGTTTACAGAAGAAGAAGAAACAGGTAGAAGTCTACCTTGGAGAGGATCGTCTTGGGTTCCGGAGAAATGTTGTAAACCGGGAGGCAATACTGACCCTGTGACTTTTCTTAGAAGACGGTTTAGGGAAAACAAATTTACGTTGCAGTACTTCTAGAATTAGAGAAAACTTATTGACAATGTTTCAGAATACACTCTTTGAAATTATGAAGGTAGCACGGGTAAAATACATGGAGCGAAAGGCTATTTCCAACTTGTACAGAACTCAGGCGGCCATTATAAGAGCCAAACGGCATGAAAGGAATGTGTTAGTCGAGAAGTGATTGAGGCAATCTTGTAGTCTGTTCACTATGGTATTCGATCGGTGGATTGAGCAAGCAGTAAAGAAAACCAAAGAGGAACTGGGTGAAGGAGATGAAGTTCATGGAGAAGAAATAAAACTTTGATTTTTGCAGAAGACATTGTACACCTTTCGGGGACAGCAAAGGACTTGGAACAGCAATTGAGAGGAACGGAATATAAGCTGAAGATCAGTAAATGCAAAACCAGACTAATGAAATGTCAAATAAAATCAGACGATGCTGAGGGATCGAGACACTAAAACTAGTAAATGAGTTTTGCTATTAGGGCAATAAAGAACTGATGATGCCGAAATATAGAGTATACAAAATGCAGTCTGGTAATGGCGAGAAAAGCATTTCAGAAGAAATTTTCTAACATCAAATATAAATTTAGGTGCTAGGAAGTATTTTCTGAAGGTATTTGTATACCTTGTATCGAAGTGAGACGTGATCGATAAAAAGTTCAGACTACAATCGAATGGATGCTTCTGAGATGTGGCGCTGAAGAATAATTCTGAAAATTAGATTAGTAGGTCATGTAGCTAATTAAAAGCTATTGAACAGATTAGGGAGAAAAAAATTTGTGGTACTTGACTAAAAGACGGGATCGGTTGATAGGACACAATCTGAGACATCAGAGGGGGGGTGGGGGGTGGGGATGAGGGAGTAAAATTGTAGAGGGTGACGAAGAGCTGAATACAGGAAGCAGGTTCAGTAGCATGTAGGTTATAGTATTTATTACGAGACGAAGAGGCTTGCGCAGAATAAAGTAACATGGAGAGCTGCATGATACCAGTCTTCGGATTCAAGATCGGAACAGCAACTTGCACCTCCACTGACTGATAATTTGTAAGATGATGGAAATGAAGCTATTGTACGTATTATGCGAATAGTGAATTGTACTGGCGTTAGGCATTTAATCTGTAATATATTCTAGTTTTATGAATACTTGGGGCTTATTTGACCTTCGGCAGTAATTTGTACATGTTAAAAATGACAAGTTACATCATGCCAAATAGTATAGGTCGCAATTATATTTATTGCGTTCCTAGATTTCGGTCACTGTGTGGCCATCTTCAGTGCTGCAAATGTAAGTAAAAACATTAAAAACACTTGTATATGAACATAGTCTGTTTGTGACTATTTGCAGGTACAAGTATTTTTAATGTTTTAGCTTCCATTCTCTACACTGAAGAGAGCCACACAGTGACCGAAATCTACGTATACAATAAACATCATTGTAACTGACTGGTGTCTCCTATACTATTTGAAATGGATACAGTCGCTGATCACAACTGTGTCCTTATCGAATATCACCTGATGAAATAACAACATGGTGTGAACGCAGCATTAATATGTAGGTCCCCTTCAAAAGTCAGTTCAAAAGTCGAAGAAACAAAACAGGTTATTACCTCTAGGAGGGCCATGCCTAGCAAAGCACTGTGGTTTTCAAACCAATCTTCGGTTTAAAGACAGTTGCAAGTAACGTTATCTTTCTGATTCAGATTAAGTGACGGTTTCAGGGTGGTAACCATTCAGGCAAATTAGTCTTTTAAACGATCTGGTTTGTATGGATTCCACAGACAGTAAAATCACGATTTTTCGGGTATACTCAGTTTCAGACATAATTACAAGGCTCTTTCGGTTTGAGTTGCCTTCAGATATGAAGCAAATGCAACGATTATCAACACAAAGTCTGGTTTGATTGTCATTGTGCTGCACTAGATATTTCCATAGATAGGCGTATTTGTATTACGTGTGTTTTACATCAACACGTACTTTCAGCACTTCGCCTCATCTGATAATTGAGAACCGTTTTTTTCTTAACAAATACTGTTCAACTTCCTCTACAAGCCTATGAAGCCGGCTTTAGCAAAACTAGTTTCAGTTCACACTTACAGAATAGAGAATACAGCCTGTTTTTGCAAAACTTGCCTCATGCATATGTAGGGGTATTTACAAAACTTACTTCATGCTACTTAGCTTGCCGAAGCCGTTATAGGTATTCCTGAATATATAATCTGAAGACACTGTAAAAGTAGTCTCCGACATACAACAAATCGATCTCTGCCAGAGCTCTCTATTGGAGGAGCCTTTTACGCATGGCAGGTATGGTATAACCTGATTGTGGTGATACACGAACAAAAACAAGATCCTGGTAACATTTCTGAATATACTTGGTGTTAAACTGAAGCTGGAAGAGGTGCAAGTGAAACATTCCCTCGTTCAGAGCCATGAAACATGCTGCGGTTATTCCCAAGATAAACCATGTGAGTGTAGGTAAGAAGAAGGGTATAATGCAGCTCAAGCGTTTCTTGGAATTCAGCAACTTTCTACAGTGACATACTCTCTGCAACTGGTGAGGATTATCAAGTTCGAGCAGATAGTTAGAGAACCAACTCGTGAAGCTAACGTTTTAGACCTCATAGCAACAAATAGACCGGAACTTTTCGACTCCGTGAATGTAGAAGAGGGTATCAGTGATCATAAGTCAGTGGTTGCATCAATGACTACAAGTGTAATAAGAAATGCCAAGAAAGGAAGGAAAATATATTTGCTTAACAAGAGTGATAGGGCACAAATCGCAGAATATCTGAGTGACCACCATCAAACGTTCATTTCTGAGGAAGAGGATGTGGAACAAAAATGGAAAAAATTCAGAAACATCGTCCAGTACGCCTTAGATAAGTTCGTACCGACTAAGGTCCAAAGCGAGGAGAAAGATCCACCGTGGTATAACAATCATGTACGAAAGGTACTACGGAAACAAAGAAAGCTTCATCATAGGTTTAAGAGTAGTCGAATCATAGCTGATAAGGAAAAGCTGAACGAAGCGAAAAAGAGCGTCAAGAGAGCAATGAGAGAAGCATTCAACGAATTCGAACATAAAACATTGGCAAACAATCTAAACAAGAACCCTAAAAAGTTTTGGTCATATGTAAAATCGGTAAGCGGATCTAAATCCCCTATTCAGTCACTCGTTGACCACGATGGCACCGAAACAGAGGACGACCGAAGAAAGGCAGAAATACTGAATTCAGTGTTCCGAAACTGTTTCACTGCGGAAAATCGTAACACGGTCCCTGACTTCAGCCGTCGCACGGACGCCAAAATGGAAAATATTGAAATAAACGATATCGGAATTGAAAAACAACTGCTATCACTTAGTAGCGGAAAAGCATCCGGACCAGACGAGATACCCTTAAGATTCTACAGTGATTATGCTAAAGAACTTGCCCCCTTTCTATCAGCAATTTATCGTAGATCGCTGGAAGAACGTAAAGTACCTAGCGACTGGAAGAAAGCGCAGGTCGTTCCCATTTTCAAGAAGGGTCATAAATCAGATGCGAATAATTATAGGCCTATTTCGCTTACGTCAATCTGTTGTAGAATAATGGAACATGTTTTGTGTTCTCGTATTATGACGTTCTTAGATAATACAAATCTCCTTCATCATAACCAACATGGATTCCGCAAACAGAGATCATGTGAAACTCAGCTCGCCCTATTTGCCCAAGAAATTCACAGTGCCGTAGACACTGGCGAGCAGATTGATGCCGTATTCCTGGACTTCAGGAAGGCATTTGATACGGTTCCGCACTTACGTTTAGTGAAAAAAATACGAGCTTACGGAATATCGGACCAGGTTTGTGATTGGATTCAGGATTTCCTAGAAGAAAGAACACAACATGTCATTCTTAATGGTTCAAAATCTGCAGATGTAGAGGTAATTTCGGGAGTACCGCAAGGAAGCGTGATAGGACCTTTATTGTTTACAATATACATAAATGACTTAGTTGACAACATCGGTAGCTCCGTGAGGCTATTTGCAGATGACACGGTTGTCTACAAGAAAGTAGCAACATCAGAAGACTCGTACGTACTCCAGGAAGACCTGCAGAGGATTAATGCATGGTGCGACAGCTGGCAGCTTTCCCTAAACGTAGATAAATGTAATATAATGCGCATACATAGGGGCAGAAATCCATTCCAGTACGATTATGCCATAGGTGGTAAATCATTGGAAGCGGTAACGACCGTAAAATACTTAGGAGTTACTATCCGGAGCGATCTGAAGTGGAATGATCACATAAAACAAATAGTGGGAAAAGCAGGCGCCAGGTTGAGATTCATAGGAAGAATTCTAAGAAAATGTGACTCATCGACGAAAGAAGTAGCTTACAAAACGCTTGTTCGTCCGATTCTTGAGTATTGCTCATCAGTATGGGACCCTTACCAGGTTGGATTAATAGAAGAGAGAGACATGATCCAGCGAAAAGCAGCGCGATTCGTCATGGGGACATTTAGTCAGCGCGAGAGCGTTACGGAGATGCTGAACAAGCTCCAGTGGCGGACACTTCAAGAAAGGCGTTACGCAATACGGAGAGATTTATTATCGAAATTACGAGAGAGCACATTCCGGGAAGAGATGGGCAACATATTACTACCGCCCACATATATCTCGCGTAATGATCACAACGAAAAGATCCGAGAAATTAGAGCAAATACGGAGACTTACAAGCAGTCGTTCTTCCCACGCACAATTCGTGAATGGAACAGGGAAGGGGGGATCAGATAGTGGTACAATAAGTACCCTCCGCCACACACCGTAAGGTGGCTCGCGGAGTATAGATGTAGATGTAGATGTAGCATGACAGTTCACGGAGAATTTATGAGGATGAAGGGTCCCCTGAAGCTGTGTAGAAGATAAAAAAGAAATATTTTTAAAACTTTTATGTAAAGAAACAGGCATTTAATATTCATGTATCACTGATCTAATTTGAGCATAAAGTAAGTTTTGAAAGTCCCAGCAGTCGATAAACTATTAAAAATATCGTGTATATGCAAAGACTATCTTAAAACATATTCAGAACTGTACGAAATTTGCTTCTCTTTTTGCTCCTGATAGTCATCTTCTGATTACAAAGGTAAAATATTTTATATTTCATTTAGGCTGCATGTAGCGATTAAAGAAATTATATGCCGATTCACATCACACCAGATTGCTGAACTGTTACTATTATGGAGATAGTGTAATTCACGTTTCCTACCAGCGACAGTTATCATCCTCTTAATACAAATTTGAATCATCAGCATTCAGTTTCTAGCACAGTTTATATGTCACTAATAAAGATGTCATTGGTAATGTATACCACTTATCGTGCACCTGTTACTATCATAAGGCCACTGTTTCCTTATTATCTTTGTGTGAACAACAATATTTTTATGCAGCTCACCCTGGAATGCATGACACGTAGTATAGGGGTCTGTGGGTAGCGTATTTGACTTTTGATCAGGGCATCTTAGGGCGCTGGTTCAATCTCCGATAATGCTTAAATTCCGAAAGAAAGTCAGCAACAACGGCTACCGTAGGCTTCCAGTACACTGAGTCACCCTAGTTCTGTCAATAGCCTTGTCAAAAAGGGATGACCATTTTCTTTCTCTAGCTGCTGGAAACAGTCGCTAAGTGACGGAATAGTTAGTTGTGATTATGATCTCTCGGCGGGTTCGGCCAATAGGAAGGTGACCATGAGAAATGATTGAAAAATCAATGAAAGTTGAACAATCGAATGCCAGATGACTGCATACATAGTAGCATAGTGAGAAAATCTGGAAAGGAAATCGTGAAACCTCAATCCAGATATAGCGTGTTTCAGTAAAGAGAACCCCAAAATCTGATAAGGGAAATGCAAAACTTCAGTATACATACAGTATAATGTGTTTCGGTAACCGAAGTTATAATTTTTATCTGTTTCTAATAAATTTACATGAAAACTATATCACATATCGTTACAGTTATATCTTAGTGGGAATATGTCCTATCATATACATTACCCGTACTTCATACAACAAACGAATCACTGAGTAAAAATTGAAGAAATTTCCCCTTTTCCCGTTAACAAATCGAAGATAATTCTCCAACTGATAAAAGAGAAAGGGAAAATGTATCTACAGCTTCTTCCATTTTAAATATTCCATTTAATACATAACTACAGAACTGGTGGGAAGGAGATAATTACTGGACAATATGAATTAACATGTTGTTTTACATCTAATTCACCGAACACATACGCACATTTCCTCCCGGATACTTACTGTCATTTTCATTTCACATATTGATTTTGTTTCAGTCGCATGTCACGCTATTGACAGTACATTATAATCAGTACACTTATTATTATTCGAGAATATTTATAATTTTTCAGTTGTTCATTCTTACCTCAAGCAGTATTAAACTTTTTCGTTGATGGTGTATTATTTTTCACCAGCCAATCACTTTTACTCTGTTCCTACACGTGTGCATCCACACACAGACACACACACACACACACACACACACACACACACACACACACACACACACACAGAGGGAGCGAGAGAGAGAGAGAGAGAGAGAGAGAGAGAGAGAGAGATAGATGCTCATCCACATATGAAGGAGCTGTGTGTTTCCCATGAGAAAATTGGTAATAGATATTGGAAGCAATTTGTAGGATTAAAGGTGGTTAGAATACTGCACAGGAAAAACATTTTATGCTAGATAAAATTTTATTTATCAGACATGTGCAGTTAGTGCCTTCATATTTGACATAGCTTTACTAGTTTAACAATAAAATTTTAAGTTCCAGTTTGCGTTTACCTTATAAATCACTTTTTGTATTGCATCTTGTTAATGTCGAACACGTCTTGTAGCATTCTGTAGTACAACTAACATTTTACTCCTATCACTACAGTACAGGTGTAATTATGTCTTAGGTTACTTGTAATGCATATCTACAATACATTGCACCAAAATGTTGCTGTTGTACATCGAAAAATATGAGGTATACTCTTTTATTAGTGTTAGATTGCAGACTATCTCGAAGAAAAAGATCCAGTCAAGTGTGATAGAAATACTAGCATTTGTACGTTAATTAGTGGTTTACATGTGAGATCCTTGAAATAAACAGCGGCATGAAGGTAAAACAAAAACAGCTTCATTTTCATCTTTAGAAGTTAATCATCATGTTGAAGATCGTATACGATGTGTTCAAAATCTGAAAAAAAAGATAAACAAATTTTATAATGTGAAAGGTAGAATTCAGGACATATGTGAAGCAGTGGTACAAATTTAAAATTTTTATATGATAGTCTAATAATAATTTGGACATTATATATACACTCCTGGAAATTGAAATAAGAATTCATTGCCCCAGGAAGAGTAAACTTTATTGACACATTCCTGGGGTCAGATACATCACATGATCACACTGACAGAACCACAGGCACATAGACACAGGCAACAGAGCATGCACAATGTCGGCACTAGTACAGTGTATATCCACCTTTCGCAGCAATGCAGGCTGCTATTCTCCCATGGAGACGATCATATAGATGCTGGATGTAGTCCTGTGGAACGGCTTGCCATGCCATTTCCACCTGGCGCCTCAGTTGGACCAGCGTTCGTGCTGGACGTGCAGACTGCGTGAGACGACGCTTCATCCAGTCCCAAACATGCTCAATGGGGGACAGATCCGGAGATCTTGCTGGCCAGGGTAGTTGACTTACACCTTCTAGAGCACGTTGGGTGGCACGGGATGCATGCGGACGTGCATTGTCCTGTTGGAACAGCAAGTTCCCTTGCCGGTCTAGGAATGGTAGAACGATGGGTTCCCTCGACGATCACCAGTGGTGTACGGCCAGTGTAGGAGATCGCTCCCCACACCATGATGCCGGGTGCTGGCCCTGTGTGCCTCGGTCGTATGCAGTCCTGATTGTGGCGCTCACCTGCACGGCGCCAAACACGCATACGACCATCATTGGCACCAAGGCAGAAGCGACTCTCATCGCTGAAGACGACACGTCTCCATTCGTCCCTCCATTCACGCCTGTCGCGACACCACTGGAGGCGGGCTGCACGATGTTGGGGCGTGAGCGGAAGACGGCCTAACGGTGTGCGGGACCGTAGCCCAGCTTCATGGAGACGGTTGCGAATGGTCCTCGCCGATACCCCAGGAGCAACAGTGTCCCTAATTTGCTGGGAAGTGGCGGTGCGGTCCCCTACGGCACTGCGTAGGATCCTACGGTCTTGGCGTGCATCCGTGCGTCGCTGCGGTCCGGTCCCTGGTCGACGGGCACGTGCACCTTCCGCCGACCACTGGTGACAACATCGATGTACTGTGGAGACCTCACGCCCCACGTGTTGAGCAATTCGGCGGTACGTCCACCCGGCCTCCCGCATGCCCACTATACGCCCTCGCTCAAAGTCCGTCAACTGCACATACGGTTCACGTCCACGCTGTCGCGGCATGCTACCAGTGTTAAAGACTGCGATGGAGCTCCACATGCCACGGCAAACTGGCTGACACTGACGGCGGCGGTGCACAAATGCTGCGCAGCTAGCACCATTCGACGGCCAACACCGCGGTTCCTGGTGTGTCCGCTGTGCCGTGCGTGTGATCATTGCTTGTACAGCCCTTTCGCAGTGTCCGGAGCAAGTATGGTGGGTCTGACACACCGGTGTCAATGTGTTCTTTTTTCCATTTCCAGGAGTGTAGTTTGTACTGGGCATCTATAACAAACGTGGCTAGCAGTAGTTGTTTGGGGTGACTCCATTTACACAATGCGAAAACTAAACTACAAACATCTGCTGAAATACCAGAAAAAATATGGCTGCCGACTCTAAGGAGAGGCACCCCGTATGTATAGTGTAGGAACTACGTGCAGATTTTCTAGTAAAACTGACTGTGAGGGAGAAAATGCTGTGCTGTGTTTTGATATGATGAGAAAATGTATACATTTACTTCATCCCCCTTTTATTACCGATCCAGTTCTGGGAGGTACAGCTTTCGTGGTCTCTGTAGTGTAGTGAAAGAATCGTCAGCGGCAAAGTTTTACTATTAAAAAATTCTGGTAAACATTACCATAATTCATGAGGCAAGACATTTTGACATTACTGTGTGTCGCCAGGGCTTGGTTGAATTTCTGTAATTTAATGACGTCATGGCATATTCTGCAAAAACGTGAAATATTAATATAATTTATGACATCATACATATTAACAACACATGCGTTATTGGACACTTCTTAATTTCTATCAGTTAATGACAGCACGGCACATTCTACAAAATGGAAGGATTTATTAAAACAATTTATGATGTGAGACACTTTGATATTACATTTTGTGACACGGAAATTGTTGAATTAGTATAAATTAATGACATCCTGACATTTTCTGCAAGCACTCTAAAGCATAACCAACTCTAATTCATGTTTCCAATTTTTGATCGATTTTCTCCCACTTTCCAAGATCGTGAAGCAAGTACACCCACAAATACAGGACTGATAATTACCACACTGTGACATTTAACGAAATTATATACATGTCCCTATTAAACACATTCCACAAAGCGTTAGTTAACGCCGGCCATGGTGGTCGAGCGGTTCTAGGTGCTACAGTGTGGAGCCGCGCTACCACTATGGTCGCAGGTTCGAATCCTGCCTCGGGCATGGATGTGTGTGATGTCCTTAGGTTAGTTAGGTTTAATTAGTTCTATGTTATAGGGGACTGATGACCTCAGAAGTTAAGTCCCATAGTGCTCAGAGCCATTTGAACCATTCTTTCGTTAGTTAACAACAGATATACTTCCACCATGCACATTCTGCAAGCACTTGAAAGTATGAACACATCCCTCCATTGCTATATATAACTCAATCAGTTTTGTCGATATTCTCTCAGAATTCCAAATACAAACGTAAGTGCAAGACTGAATAATTAACTCCGCATGACATTGAAACAAATACAGTGATATCCCACACAAAACAAATAGCACACTCCATCAAATAGCTACCAGGTCGAAAGGGAAGGCTCTCTTGGATTATCAGCGTGTTAAAAACAATGAAATCACTATAAGGCTGCTTTGGAGATACACAACGCTACACGATTATAGTAGACTTGTAAATCATGGAATAAAAATCTAAGTACTCGCTAAATTTACAATGTAAACAGTTAGCATCTCCGCCGGTATTGGATAGGAATAGTCTTGGAGATGAACATTATTATTATTATTAGTCGTAAAGCTCCCAACATGAAGACGCTAAGTAAAGATGGTTCACTTCTGGGGCTTCTTATTCTTCTTGTTTGCCCACCAGGTCTTCATTCCTTGCGAGAATTCAGCTTTTCTTTCTTCGCTCCATTTTGTTCCAGTTCTCGGCGCTTTTGTCTCTGGTTTGACCTCCCATTTGTCAACTTTAAGTTTGAAATTGTTTCTTTTGTTCATGTCTTCAGCAGTAATGTTGGCTAATTCCAGATCTTTCTTTACATTTTTGATCCATTCTCCTCCATTACCAAGGGATGCTACGTATCTTACTATTTTTTTTGTAAGTCTGTGATCGGAAAGTCTCATTATGTGGCCATAGAATTTTAGACGCCTCTTCCTCATGTCTATCTCTGTGTTAGAATATTCTTCAATTTTAGAATTTTTCTGTAATCTATACACCTCTTTGGTCCATCTTGGTCCCAGAATTTTCCTAATGATTTTCCTTTCCTCTTTCTTCAGGTTTTCCATATCTGTTTTCCTTTTAAGTGTCAAGGTTTCGCTGGCATATAGCATTATTGGTCTAATTACCGACTTACAATGTTTAATTTTTGTATTTATAGATAGACATTTTTTATTGTAAATGTTTTGGACCAGCCCTAGACCCCTACGAGCTTTTAATATTCTTTCTTGTTGTGAGTATTTTTCAGAAATTATCTCTCCTAAATATTTAAAGTATGGTACCCTCTTAATTTCTCCATATTTGGTTTGTAACTTAGAAATTTCTAGATTTGTTGTTGTAAACACCGTTTTCTCAAAAGATGTTTGTAGGCCAACTTTTCCTGCACACTCTTTTAAGGTTTCTATCTGTTTGACTGCCATTGCACTAGAATCTGCCATTATTGCAAGATCGTCTGCGTAGGCTAAGTAGGGGATTTGTAGGTCATCTTTTTTGAGTTCTTTTTCCCATTCTGCCATGACTCTATCCAGAACTAAGTTAAATAACAGAGGTGATAATCCATCACCTTGTCTAACCCCAGTTTTTATCTCAAATGATTTTGAAAGTTTTCCCATGAATTCCACTTTGCATTTTGTATTTGTTAATGTCTGCTCTATGATGTTCCGTGTCTTCTTATCCAGTCCTTGTTCTTCAAGAATTTTAAATAGTGTGGGTCTGTGAATTGAATCATATGCCTTTTTAAAGTCGACAAAGACATATACTGTAGGCTTCCTTCGCATTTGTCTCATCCTTGTAATCAATTTCAAGTTTAAAACTTGTTCTGGACATGATCTGTTTGGTCTGAAACCAGCTTGGAAATCTGAGATTTTGGGTTCTAGCAGTTTTTGTGTTCTTTCAAGAAGACAAGCTGATAATATCTTGTATGTGACGGCAAGTAAGGAGATTCCTCTATAGTTGTTCACATCCGATTTATCCCCTTTTTTATG